>NW_022589711.1:2545223-2707635 GCF_004348235.1 Phoca vitulina
TAAAAAAAAAAAAAAAAAGGCTGGACTTAAAAAAAAAAAAAAAAAGAAGAAGATACAGGGTTGGAAAGATGGAACACAGCTGGCTTGGAAAATGGAGGAAAAAGGCCATGAACCAAGGAATGTGAACAGTCTCTAGAAGCTGGAAAAGGCAAGAACATGTATTCTTCCCTAATCATCCCAAAAGTATTGTAGTCTAGTCAACCCCTTGATTTTGGGTCTGTAAGACTTATAGTAAGATATTAAATTTTTGTTGCTTTAACTCTCTAAATTTGTGATACGTTGTTATAGCAGTTGTAGAAAGCTAACACAAGGGAAGTACAAAGACTATTAGCCCTCTTGGTTTTGGAAGGCTTCCAAAGTCTCCTTTGATCCAGCATCTTCCAGCTCTTAGCTCCTGCAAATATATATTGGCTAAGTTCTGCACTCCTTTGGTACATGGGTATAGTCTTTTTTTTTTTTTTTTTCCTCCTTAAGCAGGTCTCGCACTGGGTTATACGGTGACTTAACCCTATTTGTTGGGATTAGCACAGGCACCAGCAAACTTTTTTTCTGTAAAGAACTAGATGATAGCAAATATTTTCAGTTTTGTGAGCCAAGAAGAAAATCTAAGAATAAAAGCTGATATCTATATCTCCATTATTTTCAGTTTCTGTGTTCTCCAGCTGAAAGGGATCAGAAGTTGGTGATCCAACTCCCAGCTTCAAAATACCATCTTAGGGACTTCTTTCTTGAACCACTCAGGGAACCAATTATTGCTGGTAGGGTTTCCTGAAGAAGTAGATCTTACATGAAGATTAGCACGCAAAAAGTTTATTATAGAGTAATTTTGGGATCGATGCCTATGGGGAAAGGAAGGAAGCAGGATTGGGAGAGGGAGAAACTGAGGTCTGATGTAGTCTTAACAAAGGCCTCAGGTGATCCTTCAGGAAGCTCAGAAACTGAGCTAGCTCTTCAGAGTTGTTCTGAGTGTGGGTGAGGATGCAGGCTGCCCTCATGTAAAGGGTGTGATCCTTGGTCTGATGGTTCTCTTCAACCTAAGGCTATTTCCAAAGAATGCTGAGAGCTGAGGGTTCTTAGCTAGCAGCATTCTCTGCAGCTAAAGGAAAATTTATTTTAGTCCCCAAAGGCTTTTGGATTCTGTATTAGAGCCTCCACTAAGTGGATATTGTGATTTGCACTTATATATGGAAAAAAAAAAATGCTTTGTGCCTCAGAACACACAATTCCAGAATAGAGCAGCATCATAACCAACTCATTAACTATTCTTAGTCTAGGAGTATGTCTATAGCTTGAGGTTATTTAGTCTAAAATTTAAAAAATAGAAAATTAGAAGTGCAGGTAAAACTCTGTAAAATGAGGTGTCTCCTGAGTTCTTCTTCAAAGTTTGTATGTTGTTAAGTTTAAAAAAAAACATTTCCTCATCTAAAATATGTATTTATCCACATGACTGAAGAGAAATGGTATAAAGCAACTGGATGCCAAATGCTATTATATTTTATCCCCATATGTATTTTATTTTTTAAATACTAGATAGATGTCAATATCAACATCTAAGATAGGATGTGCTACAGATAATGCAAATAAGGACTAAGGCAAAGGGAAATTCAGTTGTAAATATTTTGTAGTTGAGGCATCTGTGGATATCCTTTTGGAGGTATTTATAATTTACTGCATGTGCCTGGGTTTAGAAGGAGTCTGTCTTACAATAGATGCTTGAAATTCATTTGTGATTATGTAATTAATGTAATTTGGAGTGGGTGAGATTGGCCATGGAGTGTGTGTAAAGTATTAAAAATCATGACAAAAACTAGAAAATACTGAGAAATAACCACTAGCTGGTTAGAGATCAAATCAGAGATCAAGGAAGAAAACACGGCATTTAAGTTTAAGGGAAGAAAAGAAAAAAATTAAGAAGTTGACTGTATTTTATAGTATCAAAAATTATTAGTGCTTTTAAAAAGCCAGATCAATCAAGTACTAAAAACATATTACTGACTTTGTTAATCAGGAGATCATTAGTAACAATTGGTTTGAGTTACTTGCAGGGATAGGAGCAGAAATCAGTTCATTATATACTGAGATATAAAAATCGAGGTAATGTAAGTGGGCAGAGAAGTAAGCAATCTGAAAAGAGAAGAGGAAAAAAAAAGGATACACATTTAGTGAATAGTTTATTCATGTTTTAAATTGATTACACAGTGTGCATAATAGGATACAAAACTGCTCTGAGATACGATAGTTATTAAATTTTAAATGAGGTTAAACCTGTTGTGACACAAGGAAAGTGAATTTGATCAGTTACATCAGGCACGTCTTATGTTCTTTCTGATACACAAAAGTAGCTGCCAATCATTAAGCTAGCCCCCGATAAACTCACTAGTAAGTTTTAACAAAAGCAGATTTTAGATCAAAATCTGGCACATGCTTACAAGCAGTAGTAATCGTTCCTATGTGATGTTTGCTAAGCTTATGGAAGTCCCAAATCTCTGTCCACTTACGTGATCTGACTTTCCTTACAACAGAGTTCTACTAAAGGCATCAAGGCAGCGTTCTCGTGGTAGGAGGTATGACTTCATGCCTGCATAATTACACAAGAATCTCCTGAATCACTGGGTTAGCCACTGTGTCTTCAGGAATCAAGTCTCGGGCTCTCTGCTGAGTATACAAGATTTACTCAATTTTTTTTTTTTTTTTGAGAAAGAGTGAGGAAAGCATCCAGAAGATTTCTGTCAGTCAATATATCTTGAGTATTTCCAATTTTCTCCAATGAGAACACATTTCTAACATCCATTATGTGAATGCTAAGCCTCAATATTTCATAAAGTTAATTAGCAAATCTATTATCTTTCCTGAGATTTAGAAAGCAGATGTTTCTATCTTAGCCAGCCCCTGCAGGGTTCCAGGCCTAGGGTGTGTACCCGTGATAGGGACAATCCATCATATCAAAGGTGTCATTTAAGCCAACTAAATATTACATTTCATACTCTCAGGTGAAACACTGTAAATTATAAACAAGTCTTCTCCAGTAATGCTTCAATATTATTTTCTTAAAAAAATATTTTTCCATGCTAAAATAACCAATAACATTAGTAATAATTCCTTAGTGAGATATCATATTTGAATTACATTTATATTTTTCCTCCTCCACTGACTTCCCATATATCTTTTATAGCTGGTCAGTTCAAACCAGGCTACAATTCCATACTATATTTTGCAACTGGGTTCTTAGGCTTTTTAATTTCTTTGTTTTCAATCTTAATAGGCTTTTTTCTTCAGGTTACTTTGATTTATTGAAGAACGTGATCCTATTTTTCTGTGGAATTTTTTCTTTCTAATTTGTCTGATCCTTACAGTACTGATTAGCTAATTGCTTTATCCTGGTTATTCCTCTAACCTAAAAGTCATAGGGAAGATGTCCATATAACCAAGCAGATTCAGCTACATGATCACGATCCAAATATCTCTGTGTGTTTGAGGGAGACTCGTTGGTAAAATTGAGGCAGTTGAGAAATATGACAAGCTAAGGAATGCGAAGTTAAGTGGAGTAAACCAGGGGAAACTTAGCAAGTGCCCTCCTTAAGCACTGGGTATTATATAAGACTAATGAATCACTGAACTCTACCTCTGAAACTAATAATAAATTATATGTTAATTAATTGAATTTAAATTTAAAAAGATAAACTAACAAAAAAAAAAAAAGTGAGGCAGTTGTTAGATGTGCCCAGTCCTGACTCAACCACCTCCTAACGTGTTAAACTGTAAGAAAAGAAGGAGCTATTTCACTAAATTCAAACCCTGTGGTCTTCCCCGCTCACCCCCTCGCCCTAACTGGCTGTAACACTGAGGGGAGCATGTTCTCTTTGTTGCCATTGGCAAGAGTTTGCCAGCTGCAGTGGCACCTTGATCAAGAGCCTGTGGCTGGGATGTATGTTGAGTTATAAAAACCACCTGAGAGTTTGAAACTGATGGGGTGCAGGACACACCACCCCCAAATATGGTGCCCTGGCATAGTGAATGTTTTAAGCTGAAGGAGTTTGAGAAAACAGCAGAAAGTCCCTGCCTTCCTTCCCTGAAGGAGGTCACAAAACGTTCAAGTGAGAGATGCATCCTTATCTCTGAAGTCAAAGGGATGCCAGAAAGAATCAGAACAAGCCCTTGCTAAGTTTCCCTGGTTTACTCCACTTAACTTTGCATTCCTTAGCTTGTCATATTTCTCCACAACTGTCCACTCTTCGTCAAACCTAGCATAAAAACACTTACATCTGTTTCACTGGGTCTTCATTTCCTTGTGAAGGCTCTGTGATATGCAAAACTTATATCAAATAAACTTGCATGCTTTTCCCCTTTTAATCAGTCTTTGTCAGTTTAATTTTCAGACCCAGCAAGAGACCCTAAAAGTACTGAGGAAAACTTTTTCCTTTCCACAGAGCCATGTAGTGAAGAAAGATTTTGGAGTGGCTAAGAACAGTACATCTTAGCGCATAAAAAGGTCCTCTCAGGAACCTCTGAAGTGTTTCAGAGAATAAAAGTCTGAGCATGTAACTAATTCCTAGGGGAACATGTGGGATGTGGAGATGCTAATATTTCTAGACTAATGTTTTCATCACTTTATTTCTGTTATGTACAATGAAACCTTATGGGCATTCGGGTAATATACACATAAAGTGCACGTGTCCCAATATTAAAAAGCAATGAAGATAAAAAGGTGAAATAGGCGCCATGATAAAATGGGTGAGAGAAATAATTTTGGGAGAGAAAAATGTAAAAATAATGTTAATGGTGTCATTAATACATTAATAGACTTAATATTTAGTGTAATAAATACATTAAGATAGGTGAAACCGGAGCCCTACCGCTATATTTTTGTTTAGTTTGTTGTTTTTTTCCTGCAATGGGAAACCAGCAGCGAGTTGGTCTCCATGCTCCAAACTTACCCTTCTACATCATGGTCTGTGATACTGGGAAAAGGACTCCTCAAAGCACATTTCCTGATTCCTTTTCCAGCCTGACTCATGCTAGATTCTGTGTAGGGCACTCGGTAGACAGGTAGAGGTAGGACAAGGGGAGATGGATGGACTTCTTTTCTGTGTTGTTGTTTCTGTGACCCCATCAGCAGCACTTTACCCCTTCCACTGGCATGTCACCCTGGTGTGACCTTTGGTTCCAACCTCCAGCATTGTTTGGCACTCTGAAAACCAGCTTCCTATACCCCTAAGCAGTGTAGGCAAGAAACAGATTATATCCCCTGCTTAGATGTCTGATCTCCAGCTTCAGGACTGTGCCTCTAATATAAAAGCTCTTATATTTTGGGAACCCTAAATTCTTTTTTTTTTTTCTGGGCTTAGGGTTGATAGTTACTATCTGTAGTTATTATTTTCTGAATTAGCTCCAAGTGCCCTTTGTAACTGGTTTATATATGAAGATTATAACCAATTATGTATATTAAATATCCTCTATTGAAATATTTCCAGTATTTTTTCCTTCACTGACCTCAACTGTGTTATAAGGGAAAATTTGCATAAATCTGACCAAATTATAAAGCTGATGTATTCAAAAGTTTGGCTATATATATATATATATATATACTGAAATTTCTTTTAACATTTGAATATTCACTGGATATTTTTGTGCAAACTAATTGTTTTAAATAACATGAGATGTCATTACAATTCTATAAAAATACAGGCAAAAGAATTACTATATCTCTACCAGCAAAAATATTTGGGGAGCGTATGTGTTGTGGTGAATGCTGTGTATTGTGTAAGGCTGATGAATCACAGACCTGTACCCCTGAAACAAATAATACATTATATGTTAATAATAAAAAAGTATATAGCTAAATACATTGATTTAATCATTACTTCAAATAGGTAAAATAGAACCATGATGACTATTTAAATCAAAACAATCTTCCAATCAAATAAGGTATTTTTTCATACATTAATTGAATATAATTTGAGGACTTTATTACTTGAGTTATATGCAAGGTATGAAGAGGCATCAGTGTTTGAAAACATCTTATGTGCAACACAAAGACTTTTAGTAGCAATACTGTTGATAAATATGTTAAATGTATTAAAACATGAAACGGCATCTTAGTTTTAATCAAACATTAATTATCTAGTCAAGAAGATTTTAGAGGATACATAAAAAAACAAAACAGAACAACAAAACCCAGAAGTTGTGAGTGGGAACAAGAAGTCAGGAAATATAAAATAATACATATTTGTAGTGAGTAAGATTAAACTGAGTCAGACGATCAGAGATCTTATGGTGAAGAAAATTTTAAAATAATTTTTAATCTTTTTCTTCAAAATAACCTCAGTACTAGAGTAGAGTGAATGACCACCTTAACAGTCATGGAGGATTACAAAAATATGGCCAGCTGAAAGTGTGAAATAAGCAATATATTATGCTCTCATTGAAAATTGAAAATTTATATATGTTCCATAAAATAACATATATGTACACATATATAAAATTGTCAAAACATATATACATAATAAATGTGTGTGTATATTTAGTATCTAATTAATGAGTGCTTCTGGAAGGCGGTCCATGTTTATCCTAAGACTTAACATCTACTTAAGAAGAGCAGAATGCGTTTCCTGCCCCACAACTACAGGGGTACCTGTGCTGGAGAAGAGAATGGAGAAAGAGAGAAAATATCCCAAAAAATGAAGATATTTACAAATATATCTAGGTTAAATTCTGTGTAAAACTTACCTTGAATTTTACTTTATATGAGCAGACAACAAACAGTATCCAAAGATAGTAACTGAGTTTTCTAGGCCTGGTGAAAATTCTCAAAGGGGTGTAATATAAATTTCAGTAACCATCCAGTATAAGAAGATGAAATGTATTTAAATTAAATACAAGTATTTATACACACACACACACACACACACACACACACATCCATGCACACACACGCAAATACTACCTACTATACAATAAGAAATATCCTATGTACCGGTATATATTATAGCTATAGATTAATATATATAATTCCACACATGCATCTCTATAGCCCATGTTCATTGGTTTGTCCATTTTACACATTGGGATAAAATTCATTGGGTAGGAATATGTATATAAATGAGGGAAATCTAAACTAAAGTTTTCAGGTTCAAACACCTATGTTTTTTGCCTACTTATTCCTTCAAATCAACAACTACATTCCTCTGTTTTGTTTTTTCTTCTTCACAGTCTTTTTTTTTCTTTTTCAAACTTTTATTTAAATTCTAGTTAGTTAACATATAGTGTAATATTGGTTTCGGGAGTAGAATTTAGTGATTCATCACTTACATATAACACCCAGTGTTCATCATAAGCGCTGTCCTTAATGCCCATCACCCTTTTAGCCCACCCCCCCCACCTCCCCTCCAGCAACCCCTGGTTTGTTCTCTATAGTTAAGTCTTTTATGGTTTGCTTCCCTCTCTTTTTTTTTCACCTTCCCCCATGTTCATCTATTTTGTTTCTTAAATTCCACATATGAGTGAAATCATATGGTATTTGTCTCTGACTGACTTATTTCGCTTAGCATAATACACTCTAGCTCCATCCACATCACTGCAAATGGCAAGATTCCATTCTTTTTGACGGCTGAGTAATATTCCATTCTTTATCCAGTCATCAGTCAATGGATGTTTAGGCTCTTTACATAATTTGACTATTGTTGATAATGCTGCCATAAACATTGGGGTGCATGTACCCCTTTGCATCAGCATTTTTCTATCTATCTTGGATAAATACCTAGTAGTGCAATTTCTGGGTCCTAGGGTAGTTCTATTTTTAACTTTTTGAGGAAACTCCATACTGTTTTCCAGAGTGGCTGCACCAGTTTGCATTCCCACCAACAGGGTAAGAGGATCCCCTTTCTCCACATCCTCCCCAACATCTGTTGTTTCCTGTGTTGTTTATTTTAGCCATTCTTACGGGTGTGTGGTGGTATCTCATCATGGTTTTGATTTGTATTTTCCTGATGATCAGTGATGTTGAGCATCTTTTCATGTGTCTGTTAGCCATCTGGATGTCTTCTTTGGAAAAATGTCTATTCATGTCTTCTGCCCATTTCTTAATTAGGTTATTTGTTTTTTGGGTGTTGAGTTTTGTAAGTTCTTTATATATTTTGGATACTAACCCTTTCTCAGATATGTCATTTGCAAATATGTTCTCCCATTCTGTAGGCTGCCTTTTAGTTTTGTTGGTGTTTCCTTCACTGTGCAGAAGCTTTTTATCTTGATGAAGTCCCAATAGTTCATTTTTGCTTTTCTTTCATTTGCTTCTGGTGACATGTCTCTTAAGAAGTTGCTATACCTGATTTCAAAGAGGTTGCTGCCTGTTTTCTCCTCTAGGATTTTGATGGTTTCCTGTCTCACATTTAGGTCTTTCATCCATTTTGAATTTATTTTTGTGTATGGTATAAGAAAGTGGTCTAGTTTCATTCTTCTGCATGGTGCTGTCCAGTTTTATCAACACCATTAGTTAAAGAGACTGCCATTTTTCCATTGGATATTCTTTCCTTCTTTGTTGAAGATTAGTTGACCATATACTTGTGGGTTTATTTCTGGATTCTCTATTCTGTTCCATTGATCTATGTGTCTGTTTTTGTGCCAGTACTATACACTCTTTATGACTACAACTTTGTAATATAGCTTGAAGTCCAGCTTTGGTTTTCTTTTTTAAGATTTCTTCGGCTATTCAGAGTCTTTTGTGGTTCCATACAAATTTTAGGATTGTTTTGTGGTAGCTCAGTGAAAAAGGCTGGTGGTATTTTGATAGGGATTGCATTAAATGTGTAGATTGCTTTGGGTAGTATAGACATTTTAACAATATTTGTTCTTCCAATCCATGAACATGGAATGTTTTTCCTTTCTTTGTGTCATCTTCAATTTCTTTCAGAAGTGTTCTATGGTTTTCAGAGTACAATCTATTATCTCTTTGGTTAGGTTTATTCCTAGATATCTTATGGTTTTTGTTGCAATTGTAAATGGGATTGATGCCTTGATTTCTCTTTCTGCTTCTTCATTATTAGTGTATAGAAATGTAACAGATTTCTGCACATTGATTTTATATCTTTCAACTTTGCTGAATTCTTCTTCTTCACAGTCTTTGATAACATTTTTAAACCACTTCCAGTAAAGAAGTGTAGGTGCCAAAGTCAGATCACCCCAAAATGGACAACTTTGGCATGAAGACTATTGTGAATTAAAAAGCTGTCAAAACCCAGTAGATTCAAGAAAACTTTTCACCTCCCCTTAACTGACTAAAAGGAATTTAGATAGAGGACCTGCTTCAGGAAGAGAGCTGTTACCACAGATAACTACATTATGATAGGAACTAGGTATGGTAGACCAGAAGGAATCTAGCAAGGCCACTTTGATCAAAATCTCTTTGTCCATTGTTTCTGAATGGCCCAGCAAACATTCATTCACCAAAAATTTACTCTTTTTCATCTTCCTGTAAATTACATTCCTTTCCTCTGCAGTCCCAGACCTCTATCCCCTTTTCCTTAGTTCAGAATGACAGATATACCCCATTTTGCCCAACTGTCTTTGGAATATCCATGTCTGTGTGACTTCCTCTACATACACAATTAGATTTGATGTTCTCCTGTTAATCTGTCTCATTTCAATTTGATTTTTAGTCCTGCTAGAGGGATCTTGAAGGGAAAAAGAATTCCTGCTCCCTGACAGAAGCAATCTTTTCCTCTACATTTTTTTTGACAATGTTTATTACACACAAGTTGCCTATAATTAGATTACTAATCATGTAACACACAATCTTAAAGAAAACATAAGTTTACAAAGTGAGTTAAAAGCCTCATGGATCTAACCATTTGTGTACTTTTATGTACATATAGTGTTTGGTCTGTAAAATTTAAGAGGGAATACTCAACTGTTTAAGGTAATCATCTTAAAAAGGTATAGTGCCTAAAGGACAATGCATTTACCTTATATATAAAGTGTGGCATGCCATTAAAGATCCTCTCAATAATAAATCACTGTTAGCAGATGGTATTCCATCTGATTGTCACCAATAATGGGGACCTTTGGTGGCATTGAAGATTGCAGACCTGTTTCATTATAATGTTGTATTTGGACATATGCCAAAAGAGTAAAAGAAACAAGTCAGCAGCTTGTAAAACATAATCATGGTAGTCTTCCCCATTTCCTATTTCAAGTCTTAAAGTGAAATTTTTCCCATGCAGAACTGGGCAAAAGAGAAACTCACACAGATTTGCAGAATTTAAATTACTTATTAATAACAACAAACCCACAAATCTAATTCCCTATTCAAGAATTTACTTGCATCTTAATTGGAATAGGGATATTTTTCATGAATAAGAATTATAATATCATACATCACTAGAAATATAAGTGTACATAAGGGACTAATTAATTTCTAATTAAATGAGTTAATAGTTTCAGTTTAAGTTATTCTACTTTTCTACCTTAATTCTTTTTCTAATTCTCTACATGAAACCCTGAGAATTTAGGATTGCTCATAAAATATCCTTATGACGTTTCTAAAATAAGATTTATTTTTCTTATAAGAGCTCACCTTTTTCAGTTTCAGATATTATTAGGAGAAAAGTAAAAAGACATTTTCATTGTTAGTCATTAAAGTGCTGTAGTTGCATAGAAATAAGTAACAACAGAATAATGCAGGTAGGAAGGCAACTAACAATAAGACACAGCATGTGATTTTCCTTTGTATTTTTGTCCTATATATTTTTAATAACTTATAATTTGCTAGCTTACAAAAACTTTGTTCTGACTATAATTGAAGCCATGGCTATGTCACATTGGTAAAATACTAAATTCTTTTTAGTTTTAATTAACCAATAATCTAAACAATTTGAATGTTGTTCTTGAATATTTTATCTAGCCCTGAGCTTCTTAGTAGGGAAAACAAAACTGCTTGTTAAATTTTCCTCTGCTTAAGAAGTGATTAATAAAGTAACACTATTGCTAGATCACTCCTGAAGGACACAGTTAAAGCTTGTTCTTGTGATTTGAAGGGTGTTAAAACTGGTTTTACATGACCAGGATCAGAGAATGGAGTAAAAATACTTGAATGTCTATAGGAATAGTAGTCTTTATATGTAAAGAAATCAAGATGGTTGTTAGAAATTCTTCATACCCAAACATTAGGGATTATATGTGACCTCAGAACAACCAGGGCTTTGATGTCTTGGGCAGATGATTCAACAAAGCTCAGTTGAGTATTTTGAACAGTGGATATTCAAATTTATGGAGTCATATGTTAACATTTGTACCACAGGAATAGATCAAAGACAAAGGAGTTTTCTACATAAGAATGACTGGGTTCAGATGTGAAAAAAAAATGTCAATATACTTTTATCTCTCATCCTTCTCTATATGTCTATTTCTACTTTGCCTGAGATATCTGTCTGCCTCAGGAGAAAAAAAGAACCAATACTCATCTTGTGACAGAGTATTTGGGGCCAGAGCAAGAAGATGATCTTGAAGTAATTTTCAGATAAATTTTTCCAGATTTTTGTATGCTTTCATTAACATGTCAAGAATAAGACTTGACACCCTTCATAGTTTTTACGGTGAAGCTTAGAATAAAAAATAAAACGAGACCCGATAGAAGAGAATTTCCTTCTATCAGAAACAGGGAAGGTCCAGCCTTACAGGACCCCGTGAAAAACGCAAAGAACTGATAGGTTGGATTAGTCAAGAGACAAGGTCATCATCATCTACCCTCTTCATCAGCAAAATGATTCATGTTCAAAAGGCTGAAACTTGAAGGAGGAGACTCTTGACGGAGAAGCCTCCAAACAGGTATGGGGTTGACATAGCACTTTATTTTTAAAGGTCTGATGGAAATTATTTCAGTGACTATTTACTCAGTTCTCTTAAGGATAACACCTACATTGTATGCCTTAGGACATTCGCGTTTAATTATCTCCCAGAACCTGGTTAAGAAAGGCTGCATTTACAAGAACTTATTCATTTCCTAGGTCATCAAGTATAACTTGACAGGAGAGAGAGAGGTCAGGGTTAGCACAGGGAGGGGTGCAGAGGGAGAATCTAATTTCCTCTGTCAACATTCGTGGCAGGCAAAACTCTGAAAGTTTCTTCAGTTTCAGGGTGGAAACACAGACACACTGGGAGACTGGACCAGAAAAGACCAATAGAACATTCTCGATTAATGAATACAACTTTATTTAAAAAAGAGGAAAAATAAAACCCTGGTTTTCAGTTGGAATATATAAAGATAGGGAACCTAGAATTGTTAAAGTTTCCTAGGAATATAGTTTATATGATATGTGTAGTTTATCATAGTCTGTTCTTAGTTCTATTTTAGACTGAGTTTTTAAATGATTAAGAAAATTCTTCTGTTCCATGTTAGAATAAGACATACATTTCTGTTGATCCAGGAAGCAATGGCCATGTCTCTCCAGTAAATTATCCTGAGGGAAATCCTATACACAAATGTATAAGGAAATTATAAATTTGAAAGAAAAAAAAGGAAAAAATATGAGAAAGACAGAAAAAGAGAGCATATGTTAGTAGATATTTAGAAACTTGTAAAAAACTTAACTTGATGGATACATCTCTCACCATTTCTCTGTTACTTTATGATCATATAACAAGCATTATTGCTGGGGCGCCTGGGTGGCTCAGTTGGTTAAGCCTCTGCCTTCGGCTCAGGTCAATGATCCCAGAGTCCTGGGATCGAGTCCCGCATCGGGCTCTTTGCTCAGTGGGGAGCCTGCTCTTCCCTCTGCCCCTCCCCCTGCTCATGAGTTCTCTCTGACAAATAAATAAATAAAATCTTTAATAAATAAATAAATAAAAATGCATTATTTCTTATCTCATGAAAAGATTAGGGGTTGAATATAGGTATATTCTCTTATTTCACCTGA
Source organism: Phoca vitulina (assembly GCF_004348235.1). Lineage (NCBI taxonomy): Eukaryota > Metazoa > Chordata > Mammalia > Carnivora > Phocidae > Phoca > Phoca vitulina. The sequence goes on from NW_022589711.1 coordinate 2,558,129, forward strand.
TCATAATTGACATAACCATAGAACTCTAAAAATAGAGGCAAACATGCACTACCATTGTAAAAGAGAAAGAAAGGATGTCTTCCAGGTGCAAAAAGTTTTGGAAGACAGTGAAGGTCAACTCACAGCTCCTCCTGAGAACGTAACATAAAGTTATTGGAAATAAGTCAAACAGATCATGCTGTCAATTAATAGCTTCACTTTGTAAGAGCGAGGGCTGGAGGAGATTGCAGTCATGTGGTTGACAGGGCAGCACCACCTCTCTTTGCTTCTATCCTGCTATCTACAATTTTTGAAAGCAGTTCTTCCAGTTGGCCCCAGGATAAAGGAGCAGAGAGGGAGTGGGGAGTCAGCCTTGAGGCAGGTCTTTTCTTTGGTGCAGAGGTACGGAGCTCAGAAAGACTCAATAAAAACATGATTTTTTAAAAAATCACAGAGGTAAAATCTTGTGCTAATATTAATTAGCAACATTTTCCCTTCTGCCTAGATGTTACACTTTGTGAATGAGGAAAGAGCCCTGGCTTTCAATGAAAAGAAAAACAAAAAGATAGGGCACTGTTGCCGAAATTAAAAGAACCAAAAAATAACACTGCACTCAGGCCTTCTTTTCTTTACATGATCCTTAACCCATTGGTTCTCTGCTATTTCCCCAATTTCCATCAGGAGGATGCCAGACAATATAGCAAACGATAGCAGTTTTACTCGTAACGTTTACTTGTCCTGAATATCATATGATATCTGCTTTATCATTCTCTTTTTATTTCCTCACCTTTAGAAGAAAAATTTATTTTATACTTGAATGTAACCAGTGAAGAAGTGCCTGAGGGTTGTTTTCAGTGTCAGACTTCCTGTTTGGCTGGACCTTTCTAAACTAAATCAAAGAAAGAAAGAAACTGGCCCCTTGCTTTTTAATTTTTTAAATAGGTAAGCTACTCGCATTTTGTGGGACCGTGGCCAATTGCAGGATGCTTAGCCATTCAAGACGCCGAATATTAAAGACCGGCAGCACCCACCCACACACATCATTGTGACAATCATTTTTCCATGGCTTAGAATGATTATTAGAATGGTTCATCTCAAAGACTATAGGTTAGTAGTCACTCCCTTTCAGAATCAGGTTTAATTTTCTCAGGTACTATCTGGAGGAGTGATTCTGTAGCACAGACAGATAGGGTAGTTACTGGGAAGGACATGCCCTTCTTCAGAATCAGCAGCCATAATTGAAACTTTCACCTCATCATTCACTTCGTTAGTTCGTATTAAAATACCTGTTTTTCCCAAACACAGATATATTTTTTCAAACTTATTTAAAACTTAAATGAATGTGGGCGCCTGGGTGGCTCAGATGGTTAAGCGTCTGCCTTCGGCTCAGGTCATGATCCCAGGGTCCTGGGATCAAGTCCCGCATCGGGCTCTCTGCTCCTTGGGAGCCTGCTTCTCCCTCTGCCTCTCTCTCTCTCTGTCTCTCATGAATAAATAAATAAAATCTTAAAAAAAAAAAAAAAACTTAAATGAATGTAATTGAAACTAAAATAATGTTGAAATGGGGCGCCTGGGTGGCTCAGTTGGTTAAGCAACTGCATTCGGCTCAGGTCATGATCCTGGAGTCCCTGGATCGAGTCCCACATCGGGCTCCCTGCTCGGCGAGGAGCCTGCTTCTCCCTCTAACCCTCTGCCCTCTCATGTACTATCTCTCTCTCATTCTTGCTCTCTCAAATAAATAAATAAATCTTTAAAAAAAATAATAAAATAAAATAAAATAATATTGAAATAATAATAATATCATATTTTTTCTCCTTGTCCTTCTTATCTGAGATATATTGGTCAAGAGATTTATAATTAGTTTTGTATTACTTTTGTTTATATGACTTTTTGTTTATGCAACCATATTTATATGATGAAATTTCCTTCAAGATCACTTCCAGAAGTGTGTCATATATGTCTTACTGTCACATGGTACATCGAATGTATGTCATTATTATACAAGGTGGTCTTCCTCCTTGGTGATAAAAGAAGGTATTTTTGTGTCTGACCAATATGGAGGAATAAGAACCCAATTTACTCACTTGCCTAAAATAACAACAAAGACGAAATATATAAAACAGGTGTCTTCATAACACCAGATATCAAGCAACAAAAGACAGTGATATTTGAGAGGCAAACAAACAAACAAACAAATACGTAAAGTGCATGACTGTCCCAGAGTACAACCCTGAGAGAGTTTCCAGGCTATAGCATGATAAGGGTGAATGCAGGTGGAACTCCATAGATTCTGGGATCTGAAAAGATGGAGATCACATTTTGAGGGCATTGAGAGGACAGAGTAATGCAGAAAAGAGTCCTTTCCAGAAAGAGCACTCTATAGCCATTCAGTATGGCTAGATAATACAGAGGTGATATTAACTGGGAAGTGGTTCAACTTTGAGATAAGAAAATAAATGTACCAGAGTACTACAGTTCAATTTACTTACTTATTTTTATAATGATATTCCTTTCGAAAAATTATCATGTATTTGTTTGATTTTATAGATGTCTCAAAATAGTCAGAGGTGAATTTGTATCCTCTACCCACTCTACCATCATTTCATGAAGATGGTAGCCAGATAATTTTTGTAACAAAGTATTTTCTTTACTTACCCACCAGGGCACAGTTATAATCATTTGCTTTTCAAAGTGGAAAAAAAAAAAGTAAGTTCCCAGAACCTAAAAGTAAGCAAAATACCTTCATTTTCTATGGTTAGGTTTATGTAAGGAACTAACCTAAATCTTACCAGAAGTCATGGACTTGGTGCCTTGAGAGCAGAAGCTAGCAAGGGCTGTCTCGACCCATTTCTGTTTGCTTGTATGTATTACCATCACGCCCAACTATACCATCAGCTCAGGTTCCATCCAAGGAAAGAGTATAAGGACAGGTTGGTGGTCACAGAAAATGGAGTCCATTCTAGAGCTATCATGAGAATAACTTTATTGGTGCCTGGGAAGATTGGCCTCAGGTGTCTTATAGATTCTAAGCTTTGAAGCATCAACATTGATTAATGTGTGCTAACTGAGAAGAGAGGAAGCTGACTTTTCTGCCTTCAAAGGGACTGGGCAAAGAAAGAACAGGAACAGGAACTACAATGGACTGAGAAATAATAAGGATGTCCTTCTTCTCATGTCCTAGGTCAAACAAGTGTGTGTGTGTGTATATATATATATATATATATGTATATATATATGTATATATATATATTTATACACACAAGTATGTACATACCCATATATAGATTAGCTAGATAGATGATAGATAGATAGATGATAGATAGACGATAGATAGATATAAACTTTTAATGAATGGTTAGAGTCCAAATTTGTAGATATTGGAGTGATTGCCAATCATGGGTACTGGGTCCTAAGCTGTACTTGATTTGCCTAAGTAGTAAAATAAACAATGTGAAATGCTGTACAAAAGTTCATACCCATTACTCATTTCTGGAGAAATAGATTGTATTAGCCTACTTAGGGGTGCCATAACAAATACCATAGACTAGGTGGCTTGAACAACACATTTATTTTCTCACAATTCTAGAAGCCAGAAGTCTGAGATCAAGGTTTCAGCAGGGTTGATTTCATTCTGAGGCCTCTCTCTTTGGCCTGTTGATGGCTATCTTTTCCCTTTGTCTTCACATGGTTTTTCCTCTGTGTGCATTTGTATCCCAGTCTCCAACTCTTATGAAGACAACAGTCACATTGGATGAGGGCCCACCCAGATGACTTTACCTTGATTACCTCTCTGGTCCTATCTCCAAATACAGTCACATTTTGAAGTACTGAGGATTAGGGTTTCAACATATGAATTTTCAGGGGGACACAATTCAGTCAATGCCATAGATTTCCTAGTGATATTCAGCCAATATATAAATAACACTCATTACTGAATAGACGTTAAAATCACTGTTACTTAGAAAGGGTTTTATTTTCAGTGAGAAAAGATTTGAGAGGTTGTTTCCAGTCAGGATGTGGCATAGGAAACTAAAATCATACTGTAATTTTAAGGGATTTATTAAATTAAAGGACTTCAGTACTTAAACTGGAGGTGGGCATCAGAATCAAAGTTATCTATTGATATATAGCAACTACCTCAAAACTTAGGAGCTGTTTTAGCTTGCGTAACTGTAACAAAGCACCACAGACAGGTGACTTAGAAACAAGGGGAATTTGTTTCTCACTGCTATGGAAGCTGAAAATTTCAGATCTGGTCATCAGTATAGTCAGGTTCTGGTGAGAGTTCTATTTTAAATTGCAGACTGCTGTCTTCTGATTATATTCTCACCTGGCAGAAAGAGGGCAAGAGAGCTCTTAGGGTTCCCCTTTATAAGGGTATTAATCCCATTCATGAGAGCTCCACCCTCATGATCTAATCACCTCCTAAAGACCCCACCTCCTAATACTATTACCTTGAGGGTTAGAATTTCAACAAATGAATTTTTGGTGAACACATGCATTCTGTCGGCTGCAGTGGAGAAAAGCAAATTATTATATCTCAGTATGCTATGGGTCAAGAATTCAGAATGGGCACAGCAGGGATGGCTTGCTTCTTCTTCAGGCTGTCTCATGATGGGGTCTCAGGTAGGATCACTCAATCAAAGGCTGAAACTCTGAAGACTGACTGGATCTCTCTCTCTCTCTCTCTTGATTTCTCCCTCTCTTATGCTTTATGTGGCTGCCTTCAGTTTCCTCTTACTATGAAGCCTTCCAGTTAATCATACATCTTTCATGGCAGCTCAAGGCTCCTAAAAGTGGGAAAATGTTCTTTTAAAATCTCTATTTGGAAGAGGCATAGCATCACTTCATCATCCACTATTGGTCAAAGCTGTCATTAAGACAGCTGAGATTCAAAGGGATGGTGCATAAACCCCAGCTTCCAAGGGAAGGACTGTTAAATAAATAGCAGCAATCATCTATCCACCAGAATTTACCCTCTGACCACAAATTATTTACATTTTTCTCATATGCAAAATCTCATCTTACAGCATTTGGCACATGCTCAAATCCCAGCATGTCATTATCTAAACCAAATACAGATAAAGATCCTTGGGTGCATTTTCACGGGTACAACTTTTCAATTACATTTCTTCTCAGTCTGAAGACTACTACCTAGAAAAGTTCTCTGCTCCACTCTCACACATACCTCCAATGTACTATAGTGAGACAGCACAGGACAATTTCCATGGACAATTCATTCAACAGTGCAGGAAAGGGGATACACATGATAATTACCATGGAAGTTCTGTACTTCAGCAAGGCACATGTCACCATTGATTGATTGACACCAGTCCTGCTCCCTGAGAATGATCATCTGTTTTTCTTACCTCTGCCATCTGTATTCTTCTGGTTCCCTTCTGGGTCATCCTACCTTTTCCATAAGAAATAGACTATGTTTACAGCTGAGTAGCTTTCTCAGCTTGCTTCCTGCCCATTAGGTTTTAGAGATCCAAAGTCGTCTTTTCACTGGACTGTTTCTTATTCTTAACTGGGGAAGACTACACCTGTACAATTATCTTAAAATCCTTGCAGATTTCTAATGAAACTTACTGGTTACACTGCATTAGAATGTGCTATACTCCCAAATCTCCAAGACAGATACTTCTCTATTTTGGGCTGAGGCTGCTGGGGGACAACATTCCTTGGTTTTTAGAAGCTCTGTTGTTTTAAAAATATGGCTGTGAGACACATTCTAAAACTATTTAAAAGATCTCTTCTCTCTTTCACACTATCTGTGAGGTCTCAATTAAGAATTTGCAATCATACCCTTGGCTTTATCTTTAGCCTGAGACTTTTTTTGGACAGCTTTTCATATTTTATCTTTTTCTTGAAGATCTTTCTAATTCTGAGAACATTCTGCTAAAAAAGATTTGAGATGAAAACTAGTTTTATTTTTGTACCCAGAAAGTCTGGGTCCATGAAGAATGCTCATAAAACCCTCAGGATACCTTTTGTGTAACTGAAAGCTTCAATGAAGCACTGCCTTAAATCTTTCTAAGTTATCAACAGAGTGTCTTACTGTTATACCCTTGGGAGTTTTACACTGATATTTTGAAGTACCATACAATTTATATTTGTCCTAAGGACCCCCATCTGTTTTTTCTTTAAGAGTCTTTTTTTTTTTTTAATGTAGAGAAAATAAAGAATAGGACAGTTTTAGTTTTGATCCCAACAAGTCTTGAGTCAGAAATATTTCTTCCAGATTTTTCTTAAAAAGTGAACAGTTCTTTTTTAGTTCATATTTATCATCCTATGTTTTATCATAGGAAGCATGGAGTAGCCAATTGGCTTTTCTGCATTCTGCTTAGAAATTTACCCATGCCAAAAAAAAAAAAAAAAGAAAGAAAGAAAGAAAGAGAGAGAGAAAGAAAGACAAAAGAAATATACTCATGAAAATCCATGAGTTCATTAGGCTTGCTATTTTCCATATTATCATCAGCAATGGTTTTGCCAAACCTTTTGCCATGATAAAAGCCTTTTCATCAGCCTCCACTAACATTTTCATCATTATTCTTCAAACTCTCATTAAGTCCTCTCAAAGTGTTTCCAAGCTTCCAGTAACAATTTCCTTAACACCTTTCTGTGTGAGCCCACCACCCAGTCCCAAAACCAATGTTATACAACTAGGTTGTTGTTACAGTATCATATCAGTTCCAGCTGTTCTGGTAAACCACCACAAATCTCTGTGGCTTACAACAATAATATATATTATTATAGTTCACATCCCGTGAGACAGGAATATAGAAAAGGCAATAGTAAGTAGGACTCATCTCTGCTCCATAGTATCTGTGGTCTCTGCTGGTATGAACAAAGGCTGGGGAGCTGAAACAATTGGGAACTGCCCGGATAACTTTTCTGTGTCTCCATATAGCCTTGTGCCTCCTCACAGTATGGCAAGGGAGTGGGCTTTCTAAATGGGACTTGGCGCTCTAAGAAGAATGTAGCAGAAACTCCCAGTCCTCTTAAATGGTAGGTTCACAAGTTTTGAGATGACTTTTGCCAGAATGGTTGAAGAAGGCACAAGCCATCCCAGATTCAAGTGAAGGAAATACAAACCCCAATGAGAATTGTCTAAGAATGTAATCTGCTAATTCATGGTTGTTCAGATGCCTAGATGAAAAGCTATTGTTTCAGTCAATCCCATTTACACCTACTGACGCTTGATGCTCATGAATTGGAATACTCTCATTACCCTAGATTCGTACAAATATTCACTCACATTCCACACATTGCTTGATAGCTATAATAGCAGGAAGGTTGCTCTTATTTCACTTTTAACTTAGATATCTTTAAAAAAAAAATAAAAAAAATAGAAAAAATGAGAAAAACCAAAAGATCCCTAATTTTGGTATAGAACATTAAAAGTAAGGGAACTTGAGAAATGTAATTTTTATTTTTCTAAAGTCCCAGACCAGAACAAAAGTGCAATGGAGGTTAAGAGAGCCAAATGTTTAATACTTTCCCCAAACATGATTTTCTTAGAAAACGCTTGAGACCTGTTATAGTGAGACTGGTGGTTAAAGAAAATTATAACTTTGAGAATCACTGTAGAATGTGGCATGAAAATGATGAACATGAAATGTAGAGTTAAAAGTGATTATCTTTGTATGCCTTATTTTCAGTACATGTAAAAAAAAAAACAAAACAGAGAAATAGACAATAAATTAAAATACTGTGAGTAACCAGCCTGAGGTTTTATTCTTACGAGAAATAATTATTACAGTTTTCCTATTGAAGAAGAACTTGTGGTATCAAACACTTCTGCAGTGTTTTCCAAACTTCCCCAATAATAAAAAATCACCTAAAAGACTTCTTAAAAATAAAAATTCTCCAGGGGCCTGTGGCTGGCTCGGTTGATAGGATATGCAAGACTTGATCTCGCGGTGGTGAGTTGGAGCCCCAAGTTGGGCAAGGAGCCTACTTAAAAATAATTTAAAAAATAAAAATTCCCCAGAACTTTTCTCAAACTGACTGAAAAAGGAGGTGGAGGGAGGTGGTGAGGATATTACATTATCAAATACCCTAGATGATTCTTTTCAACATCGAAGTTTGGCGAAAATTATAGAGTATATTTTCTACTTTATTCCTCTTATTTACAACCAAATTTCACTCAGCCTTGGTAGCACAGGGCCATATGATTGGTACTAAATATATATTTGGTGAATGAAGTATTGGAGTAAGGTGATGTGTTATATAATTAAAAACAAATCCTCTGCTGAAATTTTTTAAGTTTATTTGAACACACCTTCATTTAGACAGCGTGGTATGATTGAGAAAGTAGTTTGGTTTAATCTCTGTGTAGCAAGTGACCCTAATTTGGTGTTTCTACTTCAGGTCTATGTCAGTGACATTGAAATCAAGATGAAGGGACACCAGTGGTAGCTACTGAAAGACCTTCAGTTTCCTCTTTATTAATACCAGAGACATTGCTAAATATTTTAATGAAATTTATTAATTTCCATGGCTGAAAATAGTGACTTGTTGACATAATGGATATAAGAAATGAGTCTTATTTGTTGATATTAGCATTGAACAAAATAGATGATTCAAATAATTATTTTAGGATAGTTTCTTCTTTGGCATAAGGAAGAAAAGAACTAGTAAGCCTTTAAGATTTAGCTCAGTGAGGGTCTACTGAGCATAATCTCTAAAGATTCCCATGTCTATGCATGGATTCAAATTGGTTGGTTGTCTGATGGTAACAATAAAAGAAGCTGAATTCTGCCTCACAGATAGTTTTTTGTTGTTGTTGTTCTTAAATGAAGTTTTCCTGTACAGGTGGTTAGAAGACAAATGGACAGACCACTGGACCCACATTAAACTTACAGAACAAGGTATTGACTCTTTCTTGCCTGCTTGATAATAGATGTTGTAATGTATGATAAAATTTGGAGTGGGACTTGTTTTCATTTAAGTCTGGTAGAGAAATTGGGGGGATTATCCCGCCTTCATTTATCTCTAACTTTTAAAAAACAAATTTATTGGGGTAAAATTGATATATAATGTGCCATACACATTTAAAGTGTACAGTTTTGTAAGTTTTGACATATGTATACAACTGTGAAATCATCAGCACAACAAAGATAGTACACATATTGATCACACCCAAAAGTTTCTTTATGTTCCTTGGTAGTCCCTCCTTCCCATCTTCCTGCCATTCCTAGGCAGCCATTGTTTTGCTTTCTGACACTATAAGGTAGTTTAAATTTTCTAGAAAATTATGTAAATAGAATGATAAGGTAGGTATGAACTATTTTTGTCTGGCTTCTTTCACTCAACACAATTATCTTGAGATGCATTTGTGTGGTGTGTGTATCAATAGTTAATACCTTTTAATTGCTACAGAGTATTGTATTATATAAAAATACCTCATTCTGTTTATCCACGCACTGGCTACCTGTTCAAATACACTGGATTGTATAATATAAACAAAGATACTATGACCATTTGTAAAGCAGGATTTGAGAGATGTAGACATTTCTCTTCAATAAACACTTGGAAGTTGAATGACTGTATCATATGTATAATTAATGTTTTAAAAATTTGCCAAAGTGTTTTCCAATATCTTTTTATTAGCAGTTATGAGAATTCTATTTCCTCACTTGGCATCATCATCAACACTTGGCATGGTCAGCCTTTTTAATTTTAGTGATTCTAATACGCAGTAGTGTCTCGCTGTGGTTTTAAACTTTATTTCGTAAGTGATGATGATGAGCATTATTCGTGTTCTTATTTGTAATCTGCACCTCTTCTTTGGTGAAGTGACTGTTCAAATATTTGCTCATGTTTTTAAATCGCATTAAAAAGTGCTTTCTTAATGAGTTTTGACAGTTTTGTATACATTCTGTTACAAGTCCTTTGTCAGATACATAATTTGCAAATATTATCTTTGTCTTGTGTATTCAGTCTCTTAAGAGTATCTTTCAAAAAGTGGAAGATTCTAATTTTAATGAATTCTAATTTATCAACTCTTACGGATATCATGTTTGGTATTATATTAATCTTTGTTTAATTCAAGAACACAGAGATTTTCTATGTTGTATTTCTACACGTTTCATAGGATAAGACACAGGGAGAATCAGGAAAGTCTCAGCACAGGCTCTCATGGTAAGTGCCAGCTTAGTGCTGTGATTAAAAACATGAGCTTTGGAGCCAGGCTGCTTGGCTTTGAATCTCAGTTCTTCTACTCACTGGTCATGTGACTGATCAATTTACTTAACCTCTCTGTTTCCTCATTTTTTTTCTTCTAAAAATTGGAAATAATAACATCCAGCACGGAGGGTTGTTGTGAGGATTACATGTATTATTACATTTAAGGCACTTAAAATAATTCCTAACACATTGCAAGAACTCAAAATTGTCTATTATTATTGTTGTAGACAAAAGAAAAGAACACTTTCATTAATAAATCCTGTAAAAGATTTTGTAATAGTTAATATCACAAATCTAGGAAAACCTTTCGTAGCCCATGTGCTAAAAAACTATGTAGGAAACAATTTGTTTTTTCATGTATGAGAGAGTTTTGACAAAAGATATATTTAGAAAAGCAAAGTTTCTTGAAAAGTCAAAACAACTTTGAAATAAAACATATTGAGGAATAAACACTACAGGATTTCAAGTAATCAATGAACAATTTCAGTTTTCATTTGTTTACTTAGAAGTTATTTAGGAATTATGTAGACAAAAATTAATTAAATCAAGAAACATTAGAAAATTGTTATTTTCTAATATGGAAGGACAATCTAAATTGGAGGAGAAAACTTTTAATTGAAAAAAGTTGTCTAAACTACATACAAAATTTACTGTTTCTTTCTTCAGTTAAAAAATGTTTTTAAAAACAAGAGCATTATTAACTTCTCAACTTAAGCTTTAAAGCCGGTATCTGGTTGCAATTTTTATCTTCCTATTTCACAGAAAATACAATCCTTTTAAATGATAATTATAACCTAGGTCATTATACTTCTTAGTTTCTAAGTTTCAGTAAAATGCATTGTTTTACTCCCTGACTCTGTAATTGCATCTACATATGACTTTCATCAAAGGAATAGTGAGGGGGAAAAGAAAAAAAAAGCAAGATTGTACTTTCAGGAATGTAGTAGAAAATTTATAAATAAATTATTTGTAAGGGAAGATTGTCCCAATTAGTGTCAATAGTGTCATTTTCGTCTCCATGTTCTTGAAAGAAGTATTTCAAAGAGTTAGAGAATAGACATTAAAAATGGAATGAAAGAAAAGAATACAGCAATGACTCTTGGTATTTCATTTCTACCTGTGTGTACACATTCACACTTGTGTTAGAGAAGAATATATTTCAAGTACTCAAGAGAATGTGAAAAATAAAATAAAAATTGTATTAATTTCCCACTGTTGATATAACAGATTACTATGAATTTAGTGGCTTAGAGCAACCAATATTTATTTTCTTATAATTTTGGAGGTCACAAATCTAAGTCAGTCTCAGTGGGTTAAAATTAAGAGTTCAACTACATTCCTTTTTGAGGGTCTAGAGGTGAATCCCTTTCAATGATTTTTCCAGCTTCTAGAAGCTGCTGACATTCCTTAGTTCATGGTTCCTTCCAGAATTGGCATCACAACACTGTCTGCTTCTCTCCTCAGTGTCTCTCCCTGACACTGACTCTCCTGTCTTTCTTTTATAAGGACCCTTGTGATTACATTGGCCACCTAAATATCCAGGATAATCTCCCCATGTCAAGACCCTTAACGTAATTACAGCAGCAAAATTCCTTTTTTTTTTAAAAGGATTTTTTTTCAAGATTTTATTTATTTATTTCACAGAGAGAATGAGAGAGAGAGAGACAGCGAGAGCAGGAACACAAGCCAGGGGAGTGGGAGAGGGAGAAGCAGGCTTCCCGCTGAGCAGGGAGCCAGATGTGGGGCTCGATCCCAGGACTCTGGGATCATGACCTGAGCCGAAGGCAGACGCTTAACGACTGAGCCACCCAGACGCCCCTTAAAGGATTTTATTTACTTATTTGAGAGAGAGAGAGAGTGAGAGCAAGAGAGAGAGAGAGATTGAGAGAAAGAGTGGGGAGAAGGGCAGAGGGAGAAGCAGACTCCCATGAAGCAGGGAGCCTGACTTGGAACTTGATCCCAGGACCCTGGGATCATGACCTGAGCCGAAGGCAGATGCGTAGCCAACTGATCCACCCAGGTGCCCCAGCAAAATTCCTTTTGTGATGTCAGGTAGCACGTTCACAGTTTCTGGAGATCCCAACATGAAACATCTTTGAGGGACCATTATTCAGCCTACCATGTAATACTATTAATGCAAACTTAGATGTTTCCTTCCAAGTATTTCTACTGGTTAATGTAAATATTAGAAGTGTAACTATATGCTTAAATGTGGATATTTTATGCAATTGTAGTGTATGTAGTTTTACAAATGCATATATATTACATGTAAATAAGAGACGGCACTACTTTTACCTAACTATAGGACAGCAGTAGGATTATTTACTTATTAATTGAAGTGGTTCAGCAAAGGAATATAAGGCATCAAGTTTTTTTCCGAGACATTCGTTATTGGTGGTACATTAAGATGTCCTTATGGGAAATGTTTACTTTTATATGCAGATGCTCAAGCAACCATATTTATGCTAGAATGCAAAATCAAATAGAGTTCCTCAAATCTATTACTTATTTGAAATAAGAAAACATATTGGCTTATTCTTCTCTTCCTACTGGGGATAAATTGGTTATTTATAATAATATGGTTATATTGGAAAAAAACATTTTTCAAAAAGAACAAAGAATTTAATCAAAACAATTATGGCTTATTGGAATAGAAATCATATTTAATTGTGCAGTTACAAATATAACGATCTATATTTTACTTTAAAATCAAGAAAGACTTGGGGCACCTGGGTGGCTCAGTTGTTAAGCATCTGCCTTCGGCTCAGGTCATGGTCCCAGGGTCCTGGGATCGAGTCCCACATCGGGCTCCCTGCTCCGCGGGAAGCCTGCTTCTCCCTCTACCACTCCCCCCGCTTGTGTTCCTGCTCTCACTATGTCTCTCTCTGTCCAATAAATAAATAAAATCTTAAAAGAAAAAATCAAGAAAGACTAAAAATTCCATTTATTTTGTGACCTTCCCTAAAAGACTTTGAAAAATAAAAACAAAGGGAAAAACTCTGGGCGCCTGGATGGCTCAGTTTGTTGAGTGTGGGACTCTTACTTTTAGCTCAGGTCATGATCTCAGGGTCCTGGAATCAAATTCCCACTCAGTGGGGGGTTTGCTTCTCTCCCTTTCCCTCTGTCCCTCCCTCCCCCTCCTGCAATCTCTCTCTCTAAAATAGACGAATAAATCTTTAAAAAAATAAAGGGAAAAACTAACAGTTCCTGCTGTAATTCTAGTCATGCCAGTCCAACTTCAGGTAACATTATTTTGAGATATCCTTCAACAGAAGAATGGATAAAGAAGATGTGGTTCAGGGCACCTGGGTGGCTCAGTCGTTAAGCATCTGCCTTCGGCTCAGGTCATGATCCCAGGGTCCTGGGATCGAGTCCCACATCAGGCTCCCTGCTCAGAGGGAAGCCTGCTTCTCCCTTTCCCACTCCCCTTGCTTGTGTTCCTGCTCTCACGATCTCTCTCTCTCTGTCAAATAAATAAAAAAAATCTTTAAAAAAAAAAAAAAAAGAAGATGTGGTTCATATATACAATGGAATATTACTCAGCTATCAGAAAGGATGAATACTTACCATTTACATTAGCATGGATGGAACTGGAGGGTATTATGCTAAGTGAAATAAGTCAATCAGAGAAAGACAATTATATGGTTTCACTCATATGTGGAATATAAGAAATAGTGCAGAGGACCATAGGGGAAGGGAGGGAAAACTGAATGGGAAGAAATCAAAGAGGGAGACAAACCATGAGAGACTCTTGACTCTGGGAAACAAAATGAGGGTTGTGGAAAGGGAGGTGGGTGGGGAGATGGGGTAACTGGGTGATGGGCATTAAGGGGGCACGTGATGTGATGAGCACTGGGTATTATATGCAATTGATGAATCGTTGAACACTACAACAAAAATTAATTATATACTATATGTTGGCTAATTGAATTTAAATAAAATTTTTTAAAAAAGCATATTATATACAGATACTGTCTTAGTAAGTCCAGGTTGCTATAATCAAATACCATGGACTGGGTGGTTTTAACAACAAACATTTATCTCTCACCATTCTGGAGGCTGGGAAGTCCAAGATCAGGTGCAAGGAAATCCAGTGTCTGGTGAGATGACTCTCCCTCTTTTGCAGATACTAATTTAGTTCAACTACAGAACTGCTCCAATAGTGTTTGGCTAGTAGGTTTCTATAGTGGGCATTCTTCTGTACCTTTATTTTTACCAGATGAGTATTTACTGTGTTTACATTATTTAGTGTATTCAGGAAGCGAAGGGAATGGAATAAGATGTTAAGGATTGAGCTCTATCTGTTTTTGTTTTCTTGTTAAATTAAATAACATGTATCTAAAGTAAATATGACAAAAAATCATTAAATATGTGAATTCTGGATAGTGGATCCTTGAGAGTTTGTCATAGAGTTCTTTACACCTTTCTATACATTTGGAATTACCCTCACTATGTCAATAATGGGCAGCATGCCTTATGATACTTTACCTGTAAACTTAGAAACAGTTCATTTAAAGAAAAGAGAAGGAGTTGCCTACAGCATGGGTAGCCACTTTTTAGCTATCTTGTCATTGTAAGTTAAACTGGGATGGCAATTCTCCCCATTAGGGAAACTGTAGTTGGTTGTTAACTGGGAAAATGCTTCAGATCCTCCCTCTGAATTTGGGACCCACATAAATGGCAGAGTAAGGCAAGGCTGAGATCTATATTAAAAGAAGATAGAAAGATCGACACCAAAACCATGCCTGGTACCTGACAATTATTTAGGAGATACTGGAGAGGAAGACATGAGGTAGAAGAAAGATATTTTTAGAAAGGGGAGAGAGAGGTTATGTGATGTGGGCTGAAAGACCACTGTAATTTGGAGGAGCTTCTGAGAGCATAGTGAAGTAATTCCATCAGTAGGACATCATTGGACTAAGACAATGAAGAGACTGAAAGTGTGTTTTCTATGCTAAAAGAGGATCCATTTCTCCGTGATGCCTTGTTTTGCCATCCTTATGATTGTTTCAGTTTTCATCAATTTCCTTCCACAAAACCATCCCTCTTTAATTCTTGATATGAATTGTATCATTCTTACTTTCTTGTTCCTTGAAAGAGCCTCAGTACCCCAGTATGGTAAGATAGGCATGCCTGCAATGCTGACATGAGTATGAATTGTACCATCTTTCTAAAGAGTTGATTAGCCAATTGAAAATTGATAATAGAAAAATGATATCAAATATGGACAAAGAACTGTATATATAGAGACATATGGTAAGAAGTGACATATGTAATAGTAAAACATAAATTACCTAAAAATTAACTTTGGGGCACTATTTACATAACAGTAAGAAACAATAGTATAAGTCATTAAATATGTCATATTCATCTACAGCTATTTTACAGTGTTGGAATTAAGGTAGCTATATTAAAGTATTGGATTATAGATTATTATTTTTTCTTCATGTGCTTACTGTATTTTATAATCATGCTATAGAGAATAAAATTTTATTTTACCTATAGTGTTATCAGTATATTTTTTAAAGTTGCATGTTATTGTGGACTGAATTGTGTTCCCCTTGAAGCCCTAACCACCAACACATGTGTATTTGAAGATACAGTACTTAAAGAGTTATTTAGTTAAAACAAGGCCATTAGGGTGAGTCCTAAACTGATCTGACTAATGTCCTTAGAAGAGGACATTAGGACATAGAGAGACACCAGGGATTAGTAATGTACACAGAGGAAAAGATACAGAGTGAATGTGACCATCTGTACACCAATGAGTGAGGCCTCACGAGAAACCAACCCTCTCTTAGCACCTTAGTCTTGAAATTCTATCCTCTAGAATTCCCCAAATAAATTTTTGTTGTTTAAGCCATTGAGTCTGTGGTGATTTGTTATGGCAGCCCTAGCAAACTAATACACATATGAACCTTTATTAATACCAAAACACTCATATATTAAAACATATATCAAAATAGAAATACATAGATTTATTACACATAGAAACATACAGAGAGATATATAATACAGTTAATATAACATAGTAGGAAACAAACCAAAATTCCTCTGAAATTCATTTGGGTCACTGAAAGAGATTAAGAAATTAAGGTGCAGATATTCTGCCTAATTTGTTAAGAAAAAGCAAATTCACATCCCACGTGATACTTAAATGTTAAAGTTTGTTTTTTGTATAAGTTTATAGTAAATCTAATCGTTCATCAGCATTTGTGTTGCTTTTGGATTTTCAATATGCTTTATTTTTCCTTAATTTTGTCTTAGTCACATAGATTTAGACAATTAAGTTTAGATATTAATTTTAAATAATTTATGGGGAAAATCAGTTCTGTGAAGCACTAAATCATTTAATTAAACTTTACTCAATGCATAGTTGAAATGCAATTTCCTATAGGACAATGCAAAGGAATAATATCTCAGAATAATATAATTTAAAATATATATTGGATATTTAATTACACTATCAAACTATAAATATTATTAACATACACATTTCAAAAAATAAAGATAAAAACAATTTCCTTCTGACCACCATGTTTGTTGCCAAAATCTACATTAGCTGTAGCTACCCATGTTGTTCGAGTATGTCTCTACCCTTCAGATACATTTTCTAAGTATTTGCTTACCTGAGCCATGTATGTCCAAGTGATATATAAGGACCTTTATTTAGTCGCACAGCATAACTGAATTACAAACTAAGACCATTCAAATTAACATGAGTACTATTCAACTGTAAGCCTTGACGTCCCTTTCATGTCCAAGAAAATAAAGTTGCAAATAACTATTCTTTGATTCAAGAACTTCCTGAAACTCTCTTTATCTGAACTTGAGATTATCCCCTAGCTCTCATGTGGGTTAAAGCCCCCTTCTCCAAATGAGGAAGTACCCATCTAACCTTATAAAAATGACTGCTCATTCTTTGTCCTACTTCAAAATGCTTATATTACTGTGGCTGTCCATTTTAAGCTAGTATATTTTTTATTTGCCTAATCCCAATCAGACCTCTACTTTGGAAGACTCACTTTAAAGTAGATCCTGAAAACTTTATGAATATCCCAATCTTGACCTTCTTTTTCCAAGACCCTACTAAGAATTTGTCAAGGTAGTGGTCTCACATACTATATTGATAACACTATTACTAACTATAGTAAGTAATACTAACTGACTAACAGGCTTCTTTTTTTGTTTATTTTCTGTGGGGATGGGGATAAGAGGGCCTTTTCAGGGAGTCAACAGTCAACAATCTGAATGTCCAGGGAGATCTAATGAAAACCTCTTTGCCTAAGATGTCCACTTCAGAAACACCACACTCTCCTGAGGTTTTTGAACCTACCACTCAGGAATCTCCCCTATCACAGCAAAGAAGTACATCTTGCACTGGCTCTGGTCTCTAACTTTTTTGTTGCTGTTGAGCCCCTCCAAAGTAAAGTTCACTTTTACTTTTAGAAATAAGGAATACTTTTTTAAGGAATTCTTTGATTATCTTAACAAATTGATTTTTTTTTTTTAATTCTTGGTGGAAACCTGCCTCACTGCTCACAACCCTACTTTTGTGTTTGTCCTCACCATCTTCATTGTGAATCTATCAGAACAAGTTCATAGGAAGCAGGATAGATAGAGGCAGTAAGAAATCTATCTTCAGCACAGCTCCAAGGGTCAGTGTGTTCAGGAGGTCTCCTCAGATCAGCATCACTATAGCATTGTGCTTTGAATCTTGTATCAGAATTACGAGAACATTCTTCAATGTTGTCTTGTTTCATTCGTAGGAGTCTGATTCTGGGAGAGATCTCTTCTGCAGAATTTCCATCTCCTAAAATTCACAAATTGTTGTGTTTGGGATTCAAGACAACTAGCTCTTAGTTTGGGAACCCAAATCATAAATAAAACTTGGAGCCAACTATTGCCAAATTCTCAGAGATTTGATTCAGTCTACATGTGCATGCCTTGTGGCTAGACTTGTACTCAGTATACATATTGACATTATAATCCACATTTGTATATGCTTCATTCTATATATCATGATTTCACCAAGGGTAATTTACATTCCTAGTGACTACTTTGAAGAATTTTTGATATCACATTTTTTCCCATTTGAAGATCATTTTAGAACAAAAAGGGAGCCAAATATTTAATTGTCCTTATATTTGCTTTGGCATAAAGAAGTTTCAAAAAAGTGCAGATTCCAAAATTGATTTCTTAAGAGATTCATTGTCAAAACAAATTAAAAAATGTTAAAAACCTATAGCCTTTATCTTACTATTTCTATTCCCCCATCTTATCCTCCTTTATTTCTCTTTGCTCCTACTTTTCATTTTGGCCTGCCTCTATTCCTTCCTGAATGACCAGAAAACCCCAAATCTCCATTATCTATTGAAGTAAAACCCCACCAGAACAGGAGAAGTCCCTCAGAAAGTATTATAAGCCTTAGTCTCAACTAATAGCCCTTGTGAAAAGCTTTCCAAAGACTAGATAAGATAGAAATTTAGAATAGTTCTAGGAATATAATACTAGGTCTCGCAGTTATAGATCTTTTAGTTTGTATGTCAATGGGGGCCTCGGATGCAAATAATTAAATGAGAATAACTTGATCATTTGTCAAGAGACCTCACATTGCATTGAATAGAAAACCAGAAGAGTTTAGAAAAATTGTAGATGTTAGACAAAATTTTTTTTGATGGCCGTCCCTAAAGTTTTTTTCTGTGAAATTAGATTAGACTATAATTCAGTTCTATAACTCAGTAGTCAGTAAACTTTTTCTATAAGGGGCTAGATTGTAAATAATTCAGGCTTTGTGGATCATATGGTCTCTGTTACAGCTACTAAACTGTTGTTGTAGAGAGAAAGGAGACACAAACAAAACAAATGAATGGGCATGGCCTTATCTCCATAAAAATTTGTTCACAAAGAAAGCCAGCCAGTGTAGTTGGAAGACCCCTACACTAAGCAAACAAAGGGTGGGGCCATTGGAGACTTTAAGGATAGACCAAGTAGACAGCAGTCAAAAGTATATCCTTAAGCAGATGTGACCTACTTTCCCCTCACTTTTTACGAATGGTCTTTATACTGCAATAGAGGATTTAATAAGCAAGCAAACACTGGAATGGAAAATAGCCCCATTGCTGGATTTCCAGCCCCTGGCTGAACATTTTGAAAACCTCAGAACAAAAGGAAAGCAAGACACAAAATAAATTGGTGGCCTTATACATAAAATAGTGGAATGTTCTTACTCTAGGCTTGGAACACCAGAGTAGGGAATCTCTTGTTAAAGACACTTGGAGATACTGTGAACTAAAAAAATATTGAAAAAACAGCTATCCTGCATTAGCCAAAAAGTTGAAGAAAAAAAATTATGAATAATGAAGATCCCCCAATTGGGGCACCCACTTTATCATTTTATCCTGAATTCACAAGAAGCATTTTCCCCCAAATATTAAAGGACAACTTTGAAAATTTGGACTGATGGAGGCACATTCAACATAACCCCTTTCCACAGTCACAACTTCTTCCTTAGAGTCAAATTATTTCCCATCATGAGAATATCCAAAAATGCCCAACCTCCCTTATCTCTCTATTCACCATTCAGATCTTTACCTAAGGAATATTCTTTCTCCTTTGTGACAATACAAAGGCTAATTTAATAGGAAAGGATCTACTGTATAACTGTATAAAGAAAATTCACATATTAAGTCTCCACTGATGACCTATTCCTTAAAATTCCTCAGGAGTCCCTATTCAAAATAGGATCATAGCTAATTAAAATATTGACTTACTGGAAGCCTTGTTTCTAAACAGTTCTGTTCCAGGGGACTGCTGAGGCACTCTCCTAACTTTTACGGTCTCTATTAGGGCCAAGAGGATTTAATATAGGTCAAAAAATAAGGAGATTAATCAAAAGTGGGTTTTTTTTGCTTTTATTTTAAATTGGATATATTATCAAAACTACTTCCTTTGTGAGTTAGAGAAAAAGAAGGTATATTTTTTTGCCAATTCCTCCCAATTGAGGATGTAGACTAGCTGAGCACTAAATTTCTTGGGAAAGGGTCCCCTGGGTGGCTCAGTCGTTAAGCATCTGCCTTCGGCTCAGGTCATGGTCCCAGGGTCCTGGGATCGAGCCCCACATCGGGCTCTCTGCTTGGCGGGAAGCCTGCTTCTCCCTCTCCCACTCTCCCTGCTTGTGTTCCTTCTCTCTGTGTGTCTCTCTCTGTCAAATAAATAAAATCTTTAAAAATAAATAAATAAATAAATAAATAAATAAATAAATAAATAAATTTCTTGGGAAGGATTTGAATTGTAGAAGAGCTTGCTCATAGTAAATTGGGAATCCATACAGTGTCAGAAAGGAATGCAACCCTGTGTTTTTCTCCGTATGATGTGAGAAGAAACATTGCAATGGAACATGGGAGAAGTGTGGGATTAAATTGCTGGTTTTCAGCAAATGTTGTGTAAGTATGAATAACCAGCTTATGGAAGATGCCCTGCAGTCTAGGGAACTATTATGTCTGAGACACAGATCAGACTCATTCTGAGGTGGCAGGGGTAGGGAGAAAGTGGATTTTGATTTTATCTGAGAAACATGCATGTTCCGGGGCGCCTGGGTGGCTCAGTCGTTAAGTGTCTGCCTTTGGCTCAGGTCATGATCCCAGGGTCCTGGGATCGAGCCCTGCATCGGGCTCCCTGCTCGGCGGGAAGCCTGCTTCTCCCTCTCCCACTCCCCCTGCTTGTGTTCCCTCTCTCGCTGTCTCTCTCTGTCAAATAAATAAATAAAATCTTAAAAAAAGAAAAAAAAAAGAAAAATGCATGTTCCCACCATCAATGATTCAGACTTCAGATAGAGAAAAGCAGCAGGTCTTTGGTTCAGGGAGTGAGGGATTTTCTCCTGTACTTGAAAATAAAAGGTAGGTAACCTGTAATACCACATTGCTTTGTGGGGAACAATGGGTCCTTCACAATATGGAGTTCAGCATTTAGTTCTGATATCAGTTATATCAACTATATATGGTCAAACGTTCCAACAATAATTACTTTTTATTCACTTAAGATATTTTATAATTTATTCCTAATTTTTTTGGCTGTTTGCTTCTTCATCTGTTTTTAAATTACAATCAACCTATTGCTGGCTGAGTTTTCAGGAATTAAGGGATGGAAGAAGTGGTTTATATCCAATCTTGGAGAAAAGCATCATGGAGCTAAATGGTGCAGACTTGACAATTTAAAACATAGCATGAAGTAATCAGTGGAAGATGGGAATAGCTCTGGTGTGGAGTTCACTGCTGCTCAGTTGACATGAATCAATAGGGACACTATGTTAAATAGATAAGCATCTTTTTTAGAATCCAAGAAATCATTGGAGAAGGTAATTGGAAAAGACTGTATTTCTTGTGAAAATGGATGGATGTTTGCCAGTTGGTTGTTCCTTATGTGTGCAAATTTAATATATATGATCTATTATATATGGAAGAAATATAAACTGATAATTCAGAAATATTATGACACACCATTGAGAATTAGCTTTGATGCCAAAATTAAGGAGCTGGTTTTCATTTGAACAGAACATATTCCTCTTCTCGCTCATCAATGTAGATGGCAAGATGAATATTGAATGGCCCTGAATGGCATAATTATAGGTTTAATTTTGTAATTTTCACATAGTTTTGAATTGTATGAAAATGTTTAATAGCATACTGAATAATATACTCAGCCTTCTTATTTGGATATGTCAGATATATTTTGTAAGCGATATTGTAGCATAATTACATATTTTATAATATATTTCCACTTTGTTTACATATGCAATATACGCAGGTCTACATGTTGAAGCATTTACCATCTGAATATATAAGCACAACTTACATAAATGTACAGAACAGAATTCAAACAATGATTAGGGCTTTATGGAAGAAAATTATTTAAATAGGAATTTAATCTGAAATATTATATAAGTGAATTTGTGTCATAATGAACTACAATGATATACATTTCCCAGTTTACTAGAATGTGTTGCAGTTTACTATAATTCAGAAATTTTTTTATGTGAAGAATTTCATTCTAATTATATTTTTGGTATTTATATTTCTTAGGCAATTAATTTGGTCTGTATTTCCGTTTATAATTTTTAAAATAAGTTTAGACTTCTAATTGGCAGTTAAATACTTTGAGGAAAAGTAACCTGTTTTGTAATCAGAATGTTTTTACCTGATTTTCCAATTATATTTCTATCTTGCAAGTTTGTTTTTACTTTTCTTGTAGAATTTTCTTTCCCCTGTATTAGTATTCCATTAAAAATCCTATAATTTTATAATGTTGAGCCGTTCTATTTGTGATCTTCTCTTACTCCTACGATGTAGTTTTGTGGTATTCAGACTAAAAGCCTAGGATATGTAACAAGGTCCTTCTTCATAGGCAGTACCTGAAATCCAATATCTCTTCTCCAATTCTTTCAGTCTGCTAAAATCTCTGCTTAGTTTTTCATTTTCTCAGCTGCCATTTTGAGTAAAAAAGACTTGAGGATAAAAATGGTGCCAAATATTGAGCTCAACTATCTGGAATCTTAGTCCTGCAATTCTTTGATGCCTTAAAATTTCTCCAGTGCCTTCAAAAGGATTTTGTTTTAATATTTTGACTAGCATTTCTTTTTTTTTTTTTTTTTTAAAGATTTTATTTATTTATTTGACGGAGAGAGACACAGCGAGAGAGGGAATACAAGCAGGGGGAGTGGGAGAGGGAGAAGCAGGCTTCCCGCCGAGCAGGGAGCCCGATGTGGGGCTCGATCCCAGGACCTGGAATCATGACCTGAGCCGAAGGCAGACGCTTAACGACTGAGCCACCCAGGCGCCCCTTGACTAGCATTTCTAATAGTTATCAATGGAATGATTCATCTGAAACTGATTGTGAGAGGCTGCTTTTAAGCCATCTCTGAATGACTCACAACTTATGGTATTCTCTGACTTGAGTAATAGCTTCAGTTTACGGGGGGGTTGGACCTAGTAACTTGCTCCAAACAAATAGAATACATCAAAAGTGATAGGATATAACTTCTGAGATTAGGTCATAAAAGACTGTGACTTCTCTCATGCTTACACTCTTGCTTTCTTGCTGACAGTCTCTCTTATACTCTCTATGCTTGACCACTCTGATGAAAGAAGTTGCCATGTTGGAGTGGCCCATGTGATAAGGAATTGAAGATGAACTATAGCCAACAATCAGTGAGGAACAGAGGACCTTAGTTCAACAGTCCATGAAGGATTAATTCTTGTCAAAACCATGTGAGTGAGCTTGGAAATGGATCTATCCCCAGTCAGAGATTGAGATGACAACAACTCTAGCCAATACCTTGATTTCAGCCTGTAAGAAACCCTAAAACAGAGGACCAATACCTAATTTCTTGACACACTGAAACTATTAGAAGGTATATATGTAATATTTTTTTTTTAAAGGTTTTATTTATTTGACAGAGAGGGAACACAAGCAGGGGGAGTGGGAGAGGGAGAAGCAGGCTTCCCGCAGAGCAGGGAGCCCGATGCGGGGCTCGATCCCAGGACCCTGGGACCATGACCTGAGCCGAAGGCAGACGCTTAAGGACTGAGCCACCCAGGCGCCCCTATATGTAATATTTATAAGCTGTTACACCTGGGCTAATTTGTTATGTAGCAATGGATAAGTAATATGCGGATGCACAATTTTTGAAATAAAAACTTAGAAAATTAAAAATTTTAATACCTCTCTTAATAATGGTCCCCTCTTCCATCTTTGAGTTACTCTGCACTTGAGGATGTTTGGTTATAATGTAATTATTTAAGCAGTAGCTGAATATGATAGTCTTGGTTTATGCTCTTTTCCTCCCCCAGAATGTTGTGTGTATTTCTGTTGTCTTGACACTTTGAAAGTTGCTAAGAAGAAATCTGAGGCCATGCTTATTTTTGCCTCTACCAACCATCAACTCATTTAAAATTGTTTATCTGCATTATTAAAAACTACTTATTTGAAGTAGTTTTCTTGCTGTTGAAAGTTCTATATCAATTTATTTGTTTCTGCATTATTATACTTATTTATTTATGTGTTTATGTTTTTAGACAAATGTTGAATGTTACTTTGAGATGCACTTGCCGATCTCTTGTCATCCCAAGAAATTTCATATATTCAACCTTAGGATACTTTTCTTTTTGTTGAGTTCTTCCCAATCTTATTTTTTCTGTAAATTTATTGAGATTATCTTAAACCTCTCAATCTCATTTATTTAATTTCCTATAATGAATGTTTTAGTTCTCCATTTGTTTTCTAAAACCACTAATGTCTCTTTCATGTCAACCCATTGTTTATTATCTAATCTTTAACTCTGATTTAATTGAAATTTTGTTGAATTTAAAATGTTTCCAAATTTAAAGCATTTGCAAGGAAACTTATTATCTTCCTTTTCCACTCTAGACTGGATTCTTTACATTCTTTTTATATGCCAGACAATAAAAAATTTCGTATTCATTATGTATTTTAAAAATTTTTGGGGGGCACCTGGGTGGCTCAGTCAGTTAAGGATCTGCCTTCCACTCAGGTCATGATCTCAGGGTCCTGGGATCTAGCCCCTCCTCTGACTCCCCACTCGGCAGGGAGGCAGGGAATCTGCTTTTCGCTCTGCTCTTCCCCCTGCTCGTGCTCTCACACAGGAGCACTCTCTCTCTTTCTCTCTCTCTCTCTGTCTCTCAAATAAATAAACAAATAATTTTTAAAAATATCTTTATTATGCTTAGCATCATCAAATTTCACCAAATTGCCTATTATTATTAAACTAATTTTCCTTTTCTTTCATTCTACCATATTTAATGCAATTTGATTCTCTCAGTTACATTTGAGATTTCTATTCATTTTTTTGTAGCCTGAAGGTGGTGAGTGACTTAACTAAATTTGTGTCTCTCTTTCTTGGAATATTTTCTTTCTGTTTATTTTTTTCCTGTGGTGATTTGTTAAATTTCCTGCACAAAGCATTTTTTCCCAGAGAATGGTTTGAATCCCTTTCTTCTGGCTTTAAATTGTTTTCAATCGACATGACTGTCTGATCTTTTGCTCTTTCATAGGGAGTCCATGCCAAGTATTCACTAGCTTTGCCTGTCTCTTTCCAGCGATTGCTGCTTCTACTTTGTTAACAAGAGCAAACAGACAAACAAACAAATAAACAACAACAACAAGAACACAAACATAAGAAAATGATCCCAGATGTTAGCAACAGATTTAGGGAGAGTAGGAAATACTTGGAATCTTTTCATCGATGCATGAGATCCCATTTTAATGTCATGCTGTTAGCAGTCTTTTGTAATAGCCATTCAGGATTTCTTTCTCTTTTATCCTCTTAAAACACAACTAACCACAATATCTCTGTTAAATACTAAATAAGAATCAATTGACTATTTTTAGTGAAAATGCATAAAAGGAAGAATTATAGTTCTTGTCATTGAGTTTACGTACCTATTCTAAGGACAGAATTTTCACAGAAGAACTAAAAGCAAGTGCATTATTTTTAAATTATTGAGCATTCCTGGGGTGCCTGGGTGGCTCAGTCGGCTAGGTGTCTGCCTTTGGCTAAGGTCATGATCCCAGGGGCCTGGGATTGAGCCCCGCATCAGGCTCCTTGCTCAATAGGGCGTCTGCTTCACCCTCTCCGTCTGCCCCTCCTCTTGCTCACACTTGTGCTCTCTCTCAAATACATAAATTAGATTTTTTTTTTAAAGATTTTATTTTATTTATTTGACAGAGAGAGACACAGCGAGAGAGGGAACACAAGCAGGGGGGAGTGAGAGAGGGAGAAGCAGGCTTCCCGCCGAGCAAGGAGCCCAATGTGGGACTCAATCCCAGGACCCTGGGATCATGACCTGAGCCGAAGGCAGACGCTTAACGACTGAGCCACCCAGGCGCCCCTCAAATACATAAATTTAAAAAAATCTTAAAAAAAGTTATTGAGCATTCCATATGGTAGACTCCAGATTTAAATGTCAGTCCTAATTCATAGGTGTTCTGGAACCTAAATACAGTACACATTAATTAAAATTTTCCAATTTCTGTTATTATTAAGATATGCATATACAATGCATATATAAATAATTAATTTGACATATAAACGGTCATTTCCAGAACATAACTGTACAATTTCTCCTATTAAAGTTTGGTGATTGATTACTACAATTAGATTGGGGTTCAACAAAAGCTGCGTGAACAAATTATAGAAGAAAAGAAAATTGTAAATAAGAATTAATTTGAAAGAAAATTAAAATAAAATGAAACTCACCTTTTAATTCAAATTTTATAATTGATTGAGTTATCTCATTTGGCATCATTGGATCCTTGCCCATTAATCAGGAAAGCTCAAACACCCAACAGAAAGAGCCAATGAAACTTTAAACAGTTAATAACACTGACTTATTCAAATTGCAACTTACACGAGGTATTTTTAGATCAAAATACACTCACCAGTGTCTCATGTTCATTTTCATAACACAATGAAAAATAGAAATCCATAATCATAACCAATGTCTTCTAAGTATTCATAGATAGATTAAATAATGTTCATTTATAAATGCAATATATTTGCATTTTAATTATTTAGAATTGAAATTATAAGTCTACTACAGATATTCTCTCAATTAGAATACTCAATAATAGAACATATAATGGGTCAAGTATTGCAGATAAACTGACCTGGGAGCATTTGGAATTTTTTTTTTATAGTTTAAAGTTTTTATTTAAATTCCTGTTAGGTAACATACAGTGTAATATCAGTTTTGGTGTAGAATTTAGTCATTCATCATTTACATACAACACCCAGTGGGAACATTTGGAATTTGAGCATCATGAGTTACTGACTTCATGGCTGTGGTAAGAAGCTGATCCACTGGCAAATGTAGTAGATATTTTCTTTTTATTTTTTTTTAAGATTTTATTTATTTATTTGAGAGAAGAGAGAGTGAGAGAGAGAGCACATGAGGGGGCAGAGTGAGAGGGAGAAGTAGAATCCCCACTGAGCAGGGAGCCCGACACGGGACTCCATCTGGGACTCCGGGATCATGACCTGAGCCGAAGGCATTTGCTTAACCAACTGGTGCCCAAATGTAGTAGATATTTAATAAATGTTTCCCAATGGATACTAGTTAATGACTTATTTCTGAGTAACAAAAGAATAAAAGTAAGAAATTTAGTAATAATAAGTGTAACAGCCATGTACTAAGCACTTATTATGTTTTGAATTCTTAGCTAATGGCTATAAATATAAATATCCATATTTATCACCTATCATTTATGATTTACAGTCTTTCATCAACTCTAAAATAGGCTTTTATAATCTATATTTTTTTGAGGAAACTGAGACTCCAGGAGGTTAAGTAACTCACACATAATCACATATTTGCACATATCAGAATCAGAACTCCAGCTCAGATCTATTTGACCCCGAAGTGTGTGTTCTTTTTTATACCATGTTGGATTTATTTTCAATTGCTATTTTCTGTTTCTGGAGTTACTAGTTGAGCTTATTTATTCTTAATATTTACACTTATTAGTCAATGTTGTTATTTTCAATTTTTAAGATATATATTATCTGAAAGTTGTGAAAAACATGAAATCAAATTTCTGATGGATTTAAAATGTAAATATATGCACATACTCACATATGTATGTGTATATATGGATATACATATATATATAATGTTGGGTAATTTTGAGTAAATATTCTCTTTAATTCCAGACACAGTTACTTGCTTATCACTCTAGTTAGATTGGAATTTGGATATAAAGTGAAATTCAACTCTGTGGTTTCAATCTCAAAGACATAATATTATTAAACATGCCATATTGAAAATGCTGCTATCTGAATTTTAGGCAAATCATCTTACTGGTATTCAGCATGAATTTGCTTGTTAAATAAATGTCCAGCTAAATAAAACAAAACACAAATATTACAACTAAAAACTATACAAAATTTTTCACATTAACAAAGATCTTCATGCTGGCCTTTAAACTCAATTCTTGTTTATAATTTTAAACATCTTAAGAGGAAAAAAGGTTTAATATGTTGATTTATACACATACATATACATTTTAACACTTATAAATTTATATATATGTACACACATACACAGATATGTTCATTTATTTTTAAAGTCTATTTTTTATTTTCTATTAAAAGGTAAGGTCTGTTGAATAGTCATAAACATAATAATGACTTCTATGGAACTCCTTTCAATCTCATTACATCTTCAGGAAAGCATGTCTGAAAACAAATTAAACTTGAGGGCAGCATGCTTGTATCATACCAAGAAACAGAGCATTATTTTTTATATGAAATATGTATGTAATTTCCAAATATTTATTTTGAAAAATAATAAAATAAAATATCAAAGATTATTTTTCTTGTATCACATATTTATTGAACACATAAAATATAACATGTACTATCCTAAGTGCTGTATATTTATTAATAACAAATTGCCCTGTCCTTCTTTATTCTAGTGGGAAATGATAAATGGTCTTTTTGCAAACTGGATTAAAGAAAATTTATTAGCAGTAGAATTGATAATATTAGTTCAAACCAAAAAAGAATCTCATTTACAAAAATTCTTTGTGTCTTCTTGGTCATGATGAAATTGACCTGTATTTTAGAAACTTATTTGTCATTCTAAATATTTGTCATTTCCATATAATGCCAGGTGAAAATCTTTCAACTGTAACTGTTACTCAGATAAGTCATCCATCTTTTGTATAATAGGAAGAGTGGAGGATGGGCATGAAAACAAATGTCTTTCCAGGTTAACAAGTTGGAAAAACTGATGACATATTTTTGTACAGGAAAACACAATATCTATAAAGCAATTATATGTATATATAAAACTAATAACAAAATTACATTTACAGTTGTAATGACAGATCTAGGAGGAAAATACCCACTTCACCTCCTCTCCATTTAACCTCCAACATCCCACCATGTAAAATGTGTTTGTTGGACACCTGGGTAGCTCAGTCAGTTAAGCATCTGCCTTCGGCTCAGGTCATGATCCCAGAGTCCTGGGATCCAGTCCCGCATCGGGCTCCCTGCTCAGCGGGGAGCCTGCTTCTCCCTCTCCTTCTGCCTGCGTCTCTCCCTCTCTCTCCCTCTCTCTCTGTTAAATAAATGAAAAAATAAAATCTTTAAAAAAATAAAATGTTTTTCTTCAGAAAAGATTAAAAATGGGGTAATTTTGGGGTAAATAAGTAGGCCCGAACTCCCTACCTCTTTCTGGTAAGGTTTTGGTGACATATTTGTGCTGAGAGATATTTATATATCCACAACACTGTTGAAATGCTTCGGTTTTCATCAGGAGAGATTTTACTGATGATGTTCATTTCCCTTTGGTTTGCCATCCATCTGTAGATATGTTCAAACTAGTGCAGCGTTACCTTCTTCTACTGACAATTACATTGTTTCTTATCTATAGCTATTCCAGGAACATTCATGAAATTTTGAGATACTACAATAACCATAATTTTAGAAAACTTTGCTAAGAATGGAATGTAAAAGATGTTTGTTTATTTGTTTTAATGTTATAAGTACTTCTGGATAAACAGATTGAATAATAATGATAGATCTAAGCTACAGCTATATTTTTTATGTAAATAATGATCCAAAATTAGTTGATAATTTTTGAGGCATTTTGAAACAAAGGCCAAATTTCAGTATAATAAATACCTTTAAAACATAGATTATTAGATAATTAAAATTTTCTAGTGATCTAGATTTCAAGTGATAAAACAAACTTGATAAAATTTTAATATGTAAATGAGATATGAGTTGCATTCCACTGACTTAGCCTTGTTTTAATGTCCTTTCTAAATACTGCTTGTCTAGTGTTGTCAAAGCACAGACCTGCTGATGGTCGTTACTTTTTGAACAAGTTCACATATATATGGACTTAATGTTTCTTGCTCTTTTCCTGCGGTTCTGTTTTGTTAAGATATTTCATCATATTTTGGTCAAAGTCATATTATAATTGTTGGAGTACAGGGCTAATAATATATCAAGTAGCCCAAAATGCAGAGATTAATCAAACTGTTTTCTGAAGTAAGAGCAATGATCAACTTTGATAAAATCTTCAGATTATTTTGTGCTCTTAATTAAAATTTTGACAATAACATTTGAAGTCCAAGGAAAATGGATAGATATAAAACAAATTTTGTTAGTACCCTTTTGCATAATAAACACATTCTTTTCACAGAAGAATTTGTTAGGAATTGTTAAATAATAGACTATCAAATAGTTAGGAACCTCATATTTTTTCATTTTTCTTTATCTGAATTTCCATCTGAGATAATGATGGAAATCTGAATCAAATTCAAACACCTGACACTAATTCTGTATTTGTTGCATTATCACATACTTTACAAGCTATCATAAAATAACCACAAAAATAATTACAACTCCAAAATGATTACATACAATTTCTTAGAAAAAATATATTTTGAATAAAATAAATAATATTTTCCTGTGTTTTCTTTGTGTTGTGCAGGAGAAATGATCAAAGCAAAGGAAATATCTTTTTCCCATTTCTTATAAACTTCCTTATCAGAATAAGTAAATGGTCCCCTTGGACAGTGTCCCATGAGGTGGGACTGAATCACACAGAAAATAAATGAGAGGAAAAAGTAAAGAAAGCAATATAGTGGAAAGGACAAAAAACTGTACATAGCATTCTGAAGTGGTGTTCGTTTTTTTTTTTTTTTTTATGAAAAACTGAAAGGAAATAAAGCCTTCCACAAAAGCACTAAAATGTTTATCCCCATATTCCACTCCACATCAAACCCCAATTTCATTCATCGTTCTCTTTGTCCTCTATTTCTTATCCAGCTGCTGCTTCACTCAGAAGCAGAATTCTAGGTCTGTAACGTTCAGATATCCCGCCAGCTCTGTAATGTCATATGTTCATCAGCATAAGGATGTCAACCCTTCACTTTGTTTGTTGTTTCCCATTTTATCATAAGTAGAGCTCAGATGCTGACTTTACCAGCATAAATGCATATACCATGTGTTTAGTACTGATAATGACTATCAACATTTCATTGTATTTTAAATTCATAATGGAAATAAATTATTAATGAATTGTGATCAACATGCTATGTGAGATCTGTAACAACTTGGTACTGACAATATTGTTGAATTTTATGACAAAGTTACCAGATTGAAAATCACTCATGCATGCCCAGAAAATTTATACAGCCCTTTGCACAACAGAAAAGAGGTTAGTCATTTTTTTTTCCTGATTCAACAATTATTTTTTATGTTTCCGTAGTTCTTTTTTCAGTTTTATTGAGAAATAATTGACATACATCATGTTGTAAGTTTGAGGCATACAGCATGATCATTTCATTTACATATTTTGTGGAATGATTACCACAATAGGGTCAGCTAACATCTATCTTCTCACATAGATGAGAATTTTTAGGATTTATTCTCTTAACAACTTTTCTATATATCCTACAACAGGGATAGCTATTTTCTTCTTTATCCATTCATCCATTGGTGAGCACTTAGGTTGTTTCCATGTTTTGGTTATTGTAAATAATGCTGCTATAAACATGGGGGCGCATATATATTTTTGAGTTAGAATTTTTTTTGTATTTGGATATATTCCCAAAAGTGGAATTGCTATATTATACGGTAGTTCTATTCTGATTTTTGAGGATCCTCCATACTGTTTCCCATAATGGCTATACCAATTTACAATGCCACCAATAGTGAACAAGGGTTCCCTTTTTTCCACACTCATATCAGCCTTTGTTATCTCTCATCTTTTTGATGATGACCATTTTAACAAGTGTGAGGTAATATCTCATTGAGGTTTTAATTTGCATTTCCCTAATGACTAGTGAGATTGAGCATCTTTTCATGTACCAGTTAGCTTTTCATATATCTTCTTTGGAGCAATGTCTATTCAGGTCCCTTGCCATTTTTTAAATGGGTTACTTGCTTTTTTCTATTGAGTTTTATGAGTTCTTCATATACTTTGAATACTAAACCCTTATCAGATATATGGTTTGCAAATATTTTTTTTTTTACATTCTGTAGGTTGTCTTTTCAGTTTTCTGATGGTTTCCTTTGCTGTGCAGAAGCTTTTTAGTTTGATGTAGTCACACTTGTTTTATTATTTTATTTTATTTTTTGTTGCTTGTGGCTTAGATGTCATATCCAAAACATGATTACCAAGACCCACCCAATTGAGGAGCTTTATTCCTATGTTTTCTTCTAGGCATTTCATGGTTTCAGATCTTACACTTAAATCTTTAATCCATTTTGAGTTGATTTTTGTGAGTGGTGTAAGATTCCGGTTCAGTTTCATTATTTTACTATTGGGAGATGTTTTATTTCTGATTCAATTTCTTTATTAGTAATTGGCCTATTTGGATCTTCTATTTCTGCCTGATTCAATCTTGATAAGTTCTAAGTTAAGAAATTTTCCATTTCTTCTAGGCTGTCCAGCTTATTGCCAGATAGTTGTTCATAGAACTATATTATGATCCTTCAAATTTCTGTGTTATCAGTTGTAATGTCTCCTTTTTTATTTCTAATTTCATTAATTTGGGTCCTTTCCTTTTTACTCTGGTTAGGCTAGATAAGTTTGTCAATTTTGTTTATCTTTTCAAAAAAACCAACTCTTAGATTGTTAATCTTCTCTATTGTTTTCCCATTCTCTATTTCATTTATTTCTGCTCCAATCTTTATTATTTCCTTTCTTCTGTTATCTTTGGGCTCAGTTATTCCTTTTCTAGTTTCTTAAGGCATAGAATTAGGTTGTTTATTTGGGATCTTTCTTGCTTCTTAATGTTGGTGTTTACATCTATGAACTTTCATTTTAGAATTGTTTTTGCCCGTAAGTTCTGGTATATTATGTTTTCATTTTCATTTGTTTCAATAATATTTTTTATTTCCCCTTTAATTTCTTCTTTGGTCCATTCGTTGTTTAGGAGAGTGTCATTTAATTTTCATGTGTTTGTGAATTTTCCAGTTTTCCTCTTGTTGATTTCCAGTTTCATGTCATCATGGTCAGAGAAAATACTTGGTGTGGTTTCAGTCTTCTTGACTTGGCTATGACTTGTTTCGTGGCCTAACATATGGTCTGTCCTAGAAAAATGTTCCATGTGTGCTTGAGAAGAATGTATTATGCTCACATTAGATAGAATGTTCTACATATATCTGTTAGGTCCATTTGGTCTGTGATGTTCAAATCCAGTTTCCTTATTGATTCTCTGCCTGGATGATCTATCCATTGTTGAGAGTGGGGTATTAAAGTCCTCAACTATTATTGTATTACTGTTTATTTCTCCTTTTAGCTGTTAGGTTTGTTTTATATATTTAGGTAATCTGCTGATGGGTGCATAAATATTTATAATTGTTATATCTTCTTGATATGTTGAACCCCTTTATTATTATATGATGATCTCTTTTGTTTCTTTTTATCATTGTTATTTTAAAATATATTTTTTTAACATAAGCTACCCTTGGATTTTTTGGTCAGCATTTGCTTTCAGTGTCTTTTTCCATCCCTTCACTCTGTCTATATGTGTCTTTAAGGCTAAAGTCAGTCTCCTGTAAGCAGCATATTGTTGGATCTTGTTTTTTATCCTTTCAGCAATTCTTAGTCTTTTAATTGGAGAATTTAATTTGTTTATATTGATAGGTAAGGTCTTACTGTTGCCATATTGTTCACTGTTTTCTGGTTGTTTTGTAGGTTCATTGTTCCTTGTTTGTCCTCCTGCTGTCTTTTTTTGCGTGTTTTGATATCTTTTGGTATCAGCATGCTTTGACATCCTTATTGTTTTCTTTTCTGGTGATTACCATGAAGCTTACATAAAATATCTTAACCTTATAATACACTGTTTTAAACTGATAAAAACTTAACTTCCATAGAACTCACAAACTTTACATTTCCACTTCTCCCTACCCCCTCACATTTTGGGTTATTGCTGTTATAATTTAAATTTATATTTATATAATAACAGATTATTGTAGTTGTGGTTATTTTTGCTATGTTCTTTTAACTTTTTTTTTTTTTTTGAAGATTTTATTTATTTATTTGACAGAGAGAGACACAGCGAGAGAGGGAACACAAGCAGGGGGAGTGCGAGAGGGAGAAGCAGGCTTCCCGCGGAGCAGGGAGCCCGATGCGGGGCTCGATCCCAGGACCCTGGGATCATGACCTGAGCCGAAGGCAGACGCTTAATGACTGAGCCACCCAGGCGCCCCTGTTCTTTTAACTCTTAAACTACAGGTATTAGGTGAATTATGCACCACTATTATAATGGAGAATCTAACTATGACTATATATTTATCATTGCCAGTGAGATTTATGCTACCTTTTTATGTTTTTATGATATTAACTAGCATTCTTTTACTTCCACTCAAAGAACTCTCTTTAGCATTTCTTGTAAGGCAGGACTGGTGGTAATGAATTCTCTTAGCCTATGTTTGTTCAGAAAAGTCTTAATTCCTCCTTGGTTTCTGAAAGACAGCTTTGCCAGGTATAGAATTCTTGGTTAACAGTTTTTTTTTTTTTCAATATTTTGAATATATCATCCTATTTCCTCCTGGCCTGAGAAGTTCTTGTTGAGAAATCCATTGCTAGTCTTACAGGGGTTCCCTTGTATGCAATTTCTCCTTTTTCTCTTGTTGGTCTTAAAATTTTTTGTTTTTGAATTTTGACAATTTAATTATAATGTGTCTCAGTATAGCCCTATTGGGGTTTAATCTGTTTGGAATACTTTGGGCCTCATGAATCTGTCCATTTCTCTCCCCAGGTTTGGGAAGTCTTTGTTTTTTTTAAGTAGGCTCCATGCCCAGTGCCACATGGGGCTTGAACTCACAACACTGAGATCAACACCTGAGAGATCAAGAGTCAGACACTTAACTGATTCTGCCACCCAGGTGCCCCGGGTTTGGGAAGTTTTAAACCATTAGTACTTTGAATATACTTTCTGTCCCTTTCTCTTCCTTTTCTCATTCTGGAATTCCCATAATGTGAATATTGTTTCTTTTCATTATGTCCCATAATTCCTGTAGTTGCTCTTTCCTTTTTTTTTTTTTTTTTCATTCATTTTCTCTTTTGCTCCTCTGACTGGGTAATTTCCAGTGTTCTATCCTCTAAGTGCTGATTCTTTTTTTTTGGCATGGCTGAGTCTACTTTTGACAAGTCTTCCTTAATTATTGGATTTTTTTTAACTCTAGGATTTCTTTTTATTTTTTTAATTGTTACTATTTCCTTGTCAAACTGCTCATTTTGCTCATGCATTGTTTTCTTGGTTTTGTTTAATTGCCTATGTTTTCTTGTAATCCATTAAACTTCCTTATGAGGATTATTCTGAATTCTTTGACAGTTCAGATAACTCCTTTTCTTTAGGGTCAGTTATTGGAGTTTTATTAGTTTCATTTGGTGGTCTCATATTTACCTTGATTTTTTGTGATACTTGATTTCTTATGTTGCTATATGAGCAATTGAGTAATTGGGCTCCTCTTCCAGCACTTATAGGTTTGTTTTGTCAGAGATCATTCTTCTTCAGTCAGATCAGTTTGGATTTCCGGATGTGTCTTCTGGTAATGTTGTTGGGCAAGCTACTATTATGGTCTATTTTTGGGCGAAGGAACTGTTTGAGCTCTGACAATGAGAATGGAGAGGTGTGTCTGGAGCAGAGAACATTTGGATGGGACTGCTGTAGATGGGCTCCATGATTGCTGGATTATCTGGTCAGGGTTACTACATGATCAGGACTGGGCATTATATTCAGTGGTAAATAGGGCTATGAATTGGCTTCACTGCCCTGGCAGGGCGTCAGGACAGGACCTAGGGGCAGTACAGTTTGTTGTTTGGGAACATGAATCAGTCATGAGTGTGCACTGGATTCCCTGGTCAGGTGAGGCCACCAGTTTTGCTCTGCAGTTGGGGAAACACACAGGCTGTGCTCTCTGGTCAAGTACCACTGTACATAGGGCTATTGAATGGGCTATGCAGTTTCCTATGTGTGCTGGTTAGGTTGTCTGATTGGACAGTCTGAAGACCATAATCAGTGATGAGTTGGGCTATGAATTAGGTTCCCTGCCTGGGTGCAGCAGAAAAAGCAGCTTCAAAACTGGTGAAATTCTTTGTTGTCTTAAGCTGATCCACATTCCAAGTTCCCTAGCCAAACAAGGTCATTGCTTTATTTTGCAAACTCTTGGCTCTGCTTGTCCTTCTCTCAACTTGAGTGCCATTGGGCCACACAGCTTCCAGGAGTTGTTGCCATCCCTTCTCCTCAGATGGGGCTGGAAAACACTCTTTACTGTGGGTGCAGCTATGTCTTGGTAACCTTGCCTGGGCGGGAAGGGGAAAGACCACTCTAGAGTACCCTCAATTTCTTAACAAGCTTTCTGGTTGGGAGGTGCCAAGAGCTACTCTCAGCTTTGGTTATGAATTAATTGCTCTGCCTATACATAGCATAGGAATCCTCCATGCTTGGTACTGGCTTTGGTCTGAGGGTGATCATGGAGGACACTTCATAGTGGGTCAGGATCAGACTGTGATGTAGCATCTTTTCAGGGTGTGAGCAAGCTAAGCTCTAAGTCCAGCAAGAATCCTTGTTTGAGAATGCAAATGAGGCAGATGTATACCCCACTGAGTTCTCTGCTCATAGTGTACCCCCAATTTGGTTTTTAGATGAGCAAAGCCACTGGTTGGGATTACTACTTTGGCACTGCAGGTATGAATGTGGTCTGCCAAGACCTGTGTGCTGGTTATTGCAAACCTTTTCCTGCTCTTCCATCACAAATTCCCAGTGGTTGAGTCTTACAGATTTCCCTGTGATCCCCATGGTGCAATATCAGAGTAGAAAGTCCCACAAAGTGACCTTAACGGTAGGGGTCCTGGTTGTCCCCCTGAATTCCCTTTTGCCACTGGAGGATCTGGAGGTTCAGGGGAGACCTCTCCCTGTGGTGTGGTGCTGGCTTGAGGGAGAAGCAATGCAGTCAACATGTAGCTGCTTCTCTTCTCCCTCTAATACAGTCTGTCTTGGTCTTTGTGATATGGGGGGGGAGAGCGCATATCAGCCTCACTCTCATGTTCTAGGAATCTCTCAGTAGCATCTTATTTGTAAATAGTTGTTAGTTTTTCTTCTTGTGAGGGCAAGCAAAATCAGGAATAATCGATTTTGCCCTGTTGGTGTTGTCACTCCCAGCACTTTAACATTTGCATATGACTGTTCTGCCCTGATTTAGCTTCCTGACATTGGGTAAGTCACTTATCTTCTCTAGAAATTCAGTTTTCTCTGTTCAAAAAATTAACTTCAAAGGATTAGACTGTATACTTTCTAAAGTTTCTCGTAGATTTATTACACTATTTCTATGACTGGATAAAGAAATCTTTCAGAAGGATGCTATAAAATAAACAAAATATAGGGGCGCCTAGGTGGTACAGTCACACTCTTGGTTTCAGCTCAGGCTGTGATCTCAGGCGCATGAATTCAAGCCCCACGTCAGGCTCTGTGCTCAACACAGTGAAACTGTACTTTAATTTTTCATGTCTGTAATGCAATTAATAAAATTAAATGTTGCCATTCCCTGATGATTCCTTTTTAAAAAAAAACACATTTTTTGAATTTTTATGTTTGTGTTTTTCAAATACTTTATGCATTTATTCAAAACTGATCAAATATATAAACTACTATCTTCTTAAATTAGCAATATCACAATTATTTTAATGATGGTCCTAATAAAATC
Source organism: Phoca vitulina (assembly GCF_004348235.1). Taxonomy (NCBI): domain Eukaryota; kingdom Metazoa; phylum Chordata; class Mammalia; order Carnivora; family Phocidae; genus Phoca; species Phoca vitulina. The sequence goes on from NW_022589711.1 coordinate 2,596,050, forward strand.
ATACATTCAAAATTTTTAATATAAACATTGATAATACGTGTTCAATCAGCAAAGGTTTACTTATCACCTATATGACCTGTTCCTAAGGAAAAAAAATTCTTTGTTACTTAGCAAGGTATTCAAAAGCAATATATAACGATTTTATTTTCAAAGAGTTTAGCTAATAAAAAGAAGCATGATAAAATTCTAGTCAAATTGTTATTTAAATTTGTTAACATGTTACTACACATTCACATCAGTATTTCTAAATATTTTCTAAATATCTCAAACATGTTCTCCTATCCAATTAATTAATTTATATCAATTCATTTTGTGTGATACTTGACTGATGTCAGGTTCTTCTGATATAATTTCTTAATGTGATTCCAAGAAATTAACCTCATTCTTCCAATAAATTTGAAAGATAGGTCTTTACCAGGAGAATAGTTGAAACTTTCATGACCTCTACATTTTCATAACACAGCCTTATTCTTTTTGCAGTCCTCTATTATTCCATATTTCCTAAATGTTTTCCCACCTAGCAAGGATTTATATTCTTCTTTTGCTGGGCACAGTCTTCTATATAGGTTTATTAAGCAAAGTTGGTTGATAGTGTTGTTCAAATATTTCATATCTTTATTTACTTCGTATTTACTTTAATTCACTGCAGGGAGAATTTTGTTTTATATATTAGACAGCTTTGTTATTGGGTACACATATAATATTTTGTATTTTTTTGATCAATTGAACTTTTACATCATGATTTTTTTTATTTCTAGTAATTTATCTTGTCTTGAGATCTATTTTCTCTAATATTGGCATGGCCAAATCAGTATTCTTACTGGTAATTTTTACATGTAAATCTTTTTTCTGTTTTTAATTTCAACCTGTTTGTGTGTTTAGGAGTCAGTTGTGATTCTTTTCTTTTCCTTTCCTTCCTTTTCTTTTCCTTCCCTTTTCTTTCTTTCTTTCTTCCCTCCTTCCTTCCTCCCTCCCTTCCTTTCTTCCTTCCTCTTCCTTCCTTCCTTCTTTTCTCCCTTCCTTCCTTTCTCCTTTCCTTCCTTCCTCCCTCCGTCTCTCCCTCCCTTCCTTCCTTCCTCCCTCCCTTCCTTCCTTTCTTCCTTCTTTCCTTTCTTCCTTCCTTCCTTTTGTAAATAATACTTACAGACTAACTTTTTTACAAAGTTGGACAAATGTGCCCTTAAATTGGGGTTTTTTGTTCTTTTACATTCAATGTAGTTATTGATATGATATTGATATTGATATGTTTGATTTAAGTTCATTTCTTATTTGGTTTCTCTTGTGGCCCATTTGTTCTTTGTTTCTTCATTACTTCTCTCTCTTTTTTTAAGTTGAATCAAACATTGTTTACTAGTCTATTTTATCTCTTCTTTTTTTAGATTTTATTTATTTATTTATTTTAGAGAGGGAGAGTACACAAGTGGGGGGAGGGGCAGAGGGAGAGAATCTCAAACAGACTCCATGCTGAGCACGGAGCCTGATATGGGGCTTGATCCCACAACCCTAAGATCATGATCTAAGCTGAAACCAAGAGTCAGACACTTATCCAACTGAGCCACCCAGGTGCCCCTCTATTTTATCTCTTTTAATGACTATCTTTTCTAATGAATCTTTAAGTTAAGCTTCTTTGCATTATTTTTATGATAATTCTTTTAGGAATTTCAATATACTTCTATAATAATTGGATCTATGTTCAAAAAAATTCTATTGTTTTAAGAATTTTATGATAATCTATCACTGATTATTGCCTTTCTACCCTTTGTATTCTTATTTTTATATTTTTAGTCCTATAAATGCTATAAAATGCACATTTATTTGCTTTCAACAACAAATAGTCTTTATGGAGATTTAATTATATATAGAGAGAGATCAGGGTTTCTGAACTCCAGCACCACTGATGAGTTTTTGTTGAGGAAAGGGTTATCCTGTAAATTGTAGGATGATTAGCATCATCCCTGTTCTCTACTCATTAGGTACCCAGGAGCACCTGCCTACAGACATTAAAAAATAAATGTTTCCAGATATCCAAATATCCTCTAGGGGTAGGAAGACAAAATTGTACTTATTTCAACCACTGTACACATTACAGTGGTTGAAAACTACTGATAAAGAATATAAATCAATTATATTTACTAACTGGTTTCTATTTGATTTGTTTTTAAAGCCTATAGAACTTTGTGAAAGAGTTCTTACACCAGTTTACTAGAGATGTCTTCTTTCAGTTTTGTCTCTCTGAAAATGTCTTTATTTATAGGTTGTATACTGTATGTTGACAGTTCTTTTTTGGCACTAACAACAAAAAAATTGGGCATAAAATGTCGTATAGGGACATGTCACATTCCTATCACCAATGGAACAGTGGTCTGTTAAAAACTGTAATATGCAAATAAAGCATCTGTTACTTAAAAGAGAAGAGGAAAGGGATTTAAAAGGATGCCTGAAAGAAGTAGTATGTCTCAGGTTGCATATGAGGGGTACTTTAGGGGAGACTTTACTGGAGCTGTGACTAGAGTTGGAAAGTGGGAATGATGAGGTAAGAGTTAACAAAACACATATCCATTTCTTTCTTATCTCACAGGTGTTTTGTTTTTTCTTTAATTTCTTTCTACCTGGCTGTTACAGAACAAAAGCTTTACCTTCTTGTGCTAGCTATGGAGGCATCACTTTGTAAGGCATGATAAGTACACCACTGCATTTGACTGTATGTATTGCAAATAAAACTTTAGTGGTGGATCCAACTTTACCTTATATTGCTAAAGTAAGCTAATTGTGAAGTGGCTCCATTACCAAGTGGCAGGAACATTCTTGTAATTTTTACCTATTAAATATTATGACTTCACACTAGACAATGTGTGAAGGAAAAAGTCTTAGTGTGAGCAATGCTACTGCCCACTGAATATGTCTCAACCAGGTACTCCACCAGGGAAAGAAAGATATAGATTAAAATAATTAGAATGTGAAATAAAGGGAATATGATGGAAAATGGAAAGAAGAAGCACAACTGGATCATGATGCCAGGGAAAGAAGTAGTCACTCTTTACCCACAAGAGTATCTAAGAAACAAACAAACAATACTCAGGTATTTGTCTCAGATGTATTACCAACAAATGGCTAATGCTGGAGACGTCACTTGATCTATTTTGTCTGGAGAAGGGAAATTAGATTCTTGATTTTAGGCTCTGCCTAGATTATATCTGGATTATCTGGAGAACAGCTATGAAACAGCACCCTTTTGTGACTTACCTGACTAGTAGCAAGTTGTTGGAGTTATCATTTTGTTTATGATTAATAATCTATATTTAATACCTTTGAATATCACAGGATGGATGTTGCTGAACAGATGGGGATGTAGCTGTGCATAAAGGTATTCCAATGCTAATACCTGGGTATGAGGGGGAGCAGATTGCTCTTACCTACTCAGTTCCTTAAAGATTGTTTTGCTCTTTTGACTATGACAAATGGAAGTGTGGATGCACTAACTCTAAGAGGCAGGGAACTTAAGTAGGTTCAAGGGGTTTGGACAGGGCAGGTGCTGAGGGGTCACATATCCTTTGAGGTTTGGAAGGTGCTACTTTTTTGAGGTTTTTTGGCACTCTAAGACTGAGCCATATTTAGAAGTAGAATATTGACAGTTTCATTGGACAAACAATACTTTAAGGAACAAATAATGTACCTAAATTGTACCCAAGTTATGGACATAAGTTGTATCCTAACCTGTTGTCAATACATGTGTTGACTTAATCAGCAGTAATTCCACTAGGTTATATGTAACTTGGATAGCTTGTTGAATTTATCAAATTATACTCTTCTATCTGCTATCTAGGTCACTTTGGATTTTCCTAATTATGCAAATGGGAATATTGATAGATGAGTTTTTTGATGGATATGGTCTTCTCCAAGAGGGTACATTTTCCCACTGATTTCAATACAGATAGGACATTTTAATGTTACTGTTTTGAAAAAGACAGTTTTTTTCTAAAACAATCTTCATAGTCTAAAGCAATAAGCCACAATAAAGAGAAATTAAGTCCCTGAGGACATGCATCAGGTTCATGGTTAAAACACATTTAAAACACTCAACTAATAGGAAAGTAGCCATAAGAAACAATTTACATCCTTATTCCCATCTTCAAGTACTAGATTAGAATGCAAAGGAAAGGTAATTAGATCATGGAGATCATCGTTAAGTAGAAAAATAACTGGAAAGAGCAAAAGATGGGTTTTATGAGCTGTCAGCTTTATTCTATTGGTGGAATGGGAAAGTGCCTGGCGCTTTTAGAATACTGAAGTTAACTCACTAGGTATTCAAAGGCACTGAACTGGAGGAAACTGCCCTGGGCTAATTGCCATGTGCCGCGTTAAAGCTAATAGAGTTTTATACTAAGTGCCTGATGAAGCTTGTTTAAGTAATGGCTATTCCTTTAGGCCAGGAGATACCCTGAGATACTTTTACCTAAATAGGAGAAAGGATGATGAAGGAATAGGGGAAGACAGAGAATAGGATTGTAAAATTTATGAGTAAGAAAAGAAGTAAAAGCTTGGATAAATGGAAGCAGATTTAAATGTTACTTTGGTTTCTCCTATCAATAACCTGGAGTAGCTTTATCTATACTGTCAAAGGCTAATTGCACATGTCATTTTTATTTTAATACCATGTGACACTATTTATTTTATAATTATGCTCCACTCAAAACAGCACTTTTTATTTTATAAAGTTACCTAATAATTTTCATTGAAAATGTTACTACTTTTTTTCTAAAAGATTTAAGGCTCTACTTTCACTCTGCATTTAAAAAAACCATCTAACCATAATATTAGGCACATTTTAAAATATTATAAATGATTGTTTATAAAATAGGTTATAATTATACAGCTGTATTAATTTTTTGTACATGTAAATTTAAATGTGTCTATCTAGATTAACAAATATTTTCTTTAATATATCTGGTTAAGGCATAATTCCTATTAATTATGGTATAAGTGTTTGATCTCATATTCTACTTAGAGCTTCTTGTTATATAAATCAAAAAGTCATGCATGTTTATTAAGACAACAAATAGGCAACCTAGAGTGGTAGATGATTTGTGTAATACATATACATTCAATAAATGACTCATATCTCAAATATATATAAAGAACTACAAATCTGTTAAGAGAAAGATAGATCAAGATATCTCCCCTAAAAAAAAAAGCAAAATGTTTGAACAGACACTTTAGAAAATAAAATATCAGAATAGGCAATGAATATTAAAAATATATCCAATGTAGTCATTATGAAAATAGAAATTAAAACTACAAGGATATATTACTATTACATACCCATAACAATGGCTGAAAGTCAGATGACATATACCACTAAATCGTGGCAAAGATATGGAGCAATTGGGACCCTAATTTGAATTTGAACACTATTTTTGGAAATTATTTGGCAGTATCTACTAAAGTTATGTGTATGCATACCATATGATCGTGCATTTCCTCTCCTAGGTACTAACTGGACAGAAATGCATATACATGCTCACTAAAAAAAAAGTTAATAGAGTCATTATTCAAAATAGGCCCAAACTGAAGCTTACCCAAATGCCCACCAACAGTGGAAAGAACAAATCAGCTGTGACACAGTCATACAAGGCAATTCTGTACAGCAATGAGAAAGAACTATCAGCAACTAAAGGCAATAATATATATGAATTTAACAAACATACACTGAGGGGCGCCTGGGTGGCTCAGTTGGTTAAGCGACTGCCTTCGGCTCAGGTCATGATCCTGGAGTCCCGGGATCGAGTCCCGCATCGGGCTCACTGCTCGGCAGGGAGTCTGCTTCTCCCTCTGATCCTCCTCCCTCTCATGCTCTCTGTCTCTCATTCTCTCTCTCTCTCAAATAAATAAATAAAATCTTTAAAAAAAAAAAATCAAACATACACTGAGTAAAAAACAAACGAACAAGAAAACAAAAAACTAAATACAAAGGAGTATATACTGCACGATTCCATTTGTCTAAAATCCCAAATAGGCACTATTAATTTATGGCATTAGAAGTTAGGACAGTGATTACCTATGGGTGAGGTAGAGAATAAAAGGGTGTCCTAAGGACGCTTTGGGGGTTAATGGTTCTGGTGCCTTTGTGCAATGTTGATTGAACTAGGCTAAACCATGTTGCTCAGAATTCCCTTCTCTCTATGTTTCTGGATACGGTGGACCACAAGAGATCTTTTGAGTCAGAAGTGAAGCAATAGTCATTTTGGTTTTCACTCTTAGAAATTCAGGCAGGCACTTTTGCATCTTACAAATATTATTGCTTATGGTTCACCTGATTGCTGTGAGGCAGCAGCTGTGCCCCAACTCTTTGCCTCCCCTGTATTCATCTTTAGCTTCCCCCAGTCCTGAGCTAGCTTCCGGGAGGAAGGATATCGGCTTCCCCTGCAAGACGTGCACAGCATGAAGGTTAGAGAGACAGAACTGACACAGATCCTCAGGCAACTTTGTGGCCTCCAGCCTGCCCTAGTTCTCATCCGCTTTATGTCCATCTTCCCTTCCTGAATACCTGTGCTATGGACTTCAAGCTCCAGCATTGGACGTGAAGACAAGAGTTTACAGAGACTAGGGCACCTGGGTGGCTCAGTCGTTGGGCGTCTGCCTTCAGCTCAGGTCATGATCCCAGGGTCCTGGGATCGAGCCCCGCATTGGGTTCCCTGCTCCGCGGGAAGCCTGCTTCTCCCTCTCCCACTCCCCCTGCTTGTGTTCCCTCTCTTGCTGTGTCTCTCTCTGTCAAATAAATAAAATCTTAAAAAAAAAAAAAAAAGAGTTTACAGAGACTGTTTAACCAGCTCCCACAATCAGGAAACGCCAATTCCTTATAATGAGTCACCATATATCTGATCAATCACTATCAGATGCCCTGTCAAATTTGTTTCTTGATCACTGTGTTTGTTATGCAGGTGTGTTCAGTTTTTGAAAATACACTTAGTTGTACATTTATAATTTGTATACTTTTTCTCTGTGCCTATTACAATTTAATAATGAATTATTTGGAAGTTCTGAACACTTAGGATAAAGGGCCAGCCATCATAATTATTCACTTGTATGAGACTAAGAAAAGTGGAAAAGTGTACCTGAAAAAGTGTCATCAAATATGCTTTAATGAATCATGAGCACTATATAAGGATCTTTATAGGAAAAAAGAAGTCTTACCTCTCTTGGTCTCTCTCTTTTTAATTACATTCATATTCATTGGGTCACATTACTGAAATTATTGTAAGTTGAATATATCTGTTGTAACTTAATATTTATCTTCAGAATTAACATTTATAATATGTCAAATGGAGTTGGCTTGCAATTGTTAAATACACAATTAAAAAACTTAAGATAACCAAGTTCTCAAGATGACCTTCAGATTAGCAATAGAGAATATAAATACCTTGAGGTCAATTATTGTTATTCCAGTGGTCCAAGAGGCCACATCTGCAGGAATGAATAGAGAAAAGAAGCATGGGAGAAGAAACTGACCAAGTGGGTAGAGCCTGCCTATAAGGTGAGCCCTAATTTTCTAAAATGTCCTGACAGACTGAGAGGATACCTTCAGGAAGTAATAATCATGAAGATCCAATCTCTGCATTTATTTTTTAGAAGGTTCCAAGGGTTAGTGAAGACTTGAAACCATATAAATAAGTTGGAAGGGGAGTAAAATGGAAAACAAGGAAGGGGAGAGGAGGACTGGAGTGAGGAAGAGCCCCTGGGAACATCAGAGAGCATTTTATTACTTCAGAGAATGATCAACCAGGGGATAGGACAGGAGGCTTGGAAGATGACCTAACCTATTGAAGAAAAACTCGAGCAGGAAACTAATATTTTAAGGCGCCCCTACTCTGTACCAGGTAGTTTTTATAAGTTAACTCTTTAATGCTTCCAATTTTCTCATAAGCAATGTTCTTCCTACCCCCACCCCCAATACATATGCACTTTACAGCTATGGAAACAGAGACTCAGATATTTTGAAAAAACAGTCCAAAGGCTTCTGGGTCAAGAAATGGAGCAAGTCTTTAAATGCACTTTAAGTAGACTTCAACGATCATATTCTTTCCATTATAGCACACAGCTTTTGTGAATCCAGGTAAGTTTCAAAGCTACTACCCACAGGGAATCTGAAAAAGAAAATCCTGGCAAAATCTGCTCAGATGCCCTGGATCAGCTGCTTCATTGTTAGAAAAAAAATACACCGTATTCTGGTTCAAAAGCAGATAATCTCAGCACCGAAGGCTTCTGCTGTGTTTTTTGATCTGGTCGTGATATTGCTGCAAAGGACATCCTATACTACCCTGGAGCAGGAGAGAACCTTAGAGACTGATAGCCAGTGGTAGTGATTTTTTCTGTAATTTTAAAAGCTTTATATATCTAACCATAGCGTATAAGAGAACATATCTATTTTTTGCCTGTAATAAAAATTTATCATTTGGCATTAAAGCATGCTTCATATTTTAAAAGTTGGTTTTACATCCAGGTTGGGACAAAGAAATAATCATTTAATTTCTAGTGCTTCAAACTATCTTCCCTTAAGTATGTTATTGTTTCTTCTTCACGTTTCTTCAGGACCAAATTTTCAGTTCATATTTTTTCTAAAAATACTAAGAGGTTTTTCTGTTTGTTTGTTTTGGTAAACTATCATTGAGATGATGTACTTCATTGTGTAACCAGCTTCCTCTATTATTTTAGAAGTGTCTGATTTAAAAGTTGAACTTCTGAAAAATAATGAATAAAGTCCTAGTTAAGTACTTGCAGTCAGGAGACAAAATGAATTGAAATCCAAGCCTCACCAATCACTAACTGTGGGACTTTGAACATATATGAGCGTCGAAACAAAAATGAGGTTTTTATAAATTATTTTATAATTTGCTATATGCAAATTAAGTGAGGAAATACATATGATTCATGTTTGATACATTTCAAGTATTGATTATTTTAGTTTGGTTGCTTACTCATTTTTTTTTTTTTTTAATTTTCTGTATGATGCTTTGACATCTTAGGGATGTCTTAGGGATGGGTGATGGCCTAGGAGAGACTGCTACTCCCAGGGCAAGCTAATTCTTAAGCTAATTAACAACTTCCTGGGAACACATCTTTCATATGCAAACCAACTAACCCTATGTCCATGGTCCATGGCCCCAGCCATGTCCTATTTCTAACTCTCACATACCCAACTGGTCTTTTCCTGCCCTAAAGCAACCCAGGGCCAAGTAACAGACAGCTAGAGACCTCAGTATGGCTGAAAGCTCAGCAACATTATTCAAATGAGCAATCCTACAGTATTTCCCTGCCTTGTCTTGTCTTTCCCATGGAAAGCACAATCAACGTTCTGGGCCATGTTTCCCATCCTTCCATGTCTCCTGACCCAAACTGGTGCTCCTCATGGTCCTGCATGGTGTGACATGCCCCTTCTCTTGGCAAATATAATACATTCTTCCTTCAATGGCAGTGAGTCTCTGTGTCATCACTCAGGCATCTTTCTAAATTAAAATGCTGCAGATACAAGAGACACTTACCCAACTGTCCCTTATTCCTTTCTTTCAGAGCTCAGCCTTGTTCAAGCAGCAATGTGATGGCCCCAGGGTATGGATTATGATAGGTTTAAGCTCAGTATGATAAATTGATGCTCCTTAATCAGTCTAAAGGTTGATGTGTGATCTAGTACTGGCAAGGGAATGTAAGGGAAAGGGTAAGAGGAGGAATTATGGGGAACAGTAGTCTCCCTGGTACTCAGGAGACTTACAAGGAAAGGATTCTTGAATTCCCTTCACTTTCTTTCCTATTTTGGCTACTGTTTATTATGGACCCAAAGCTTGGAATTGTAGCCGATCTCTTGCAATCATGAGAAGCAAGTCTGAGGATGGCAGAGAAACAGGATGAAAGACCTGAGTCCTTGAGGGCATTGTTGAGCCACTAGAACACCAGGAGAACCATCTCTGGACATCTTGTTTAGGGCAATACACATGTCCTATGCTTTAAGGTAGGACATTTTCACATTCATTATTTGTTGAACATTTGTATTAAGGGTGGCCTAATGCATACAACTTTCACATCTATATTTATACATATATTTTAAAAGCCTGAATATTTTTAAAGGTCTATTTACTTCCTCAGTTAACAGACTACAAACATGAGGAAATAACAACAGCAAAAAATCAGTGAGATCAAGTAATGTGCCCAATAATATAGCTTCAAAAAGATTCGGTAATGTCACAGTAGGGAGTTTTCTCTCTAATCTGATGGGTCTGCAACATCAAAACCATTCATTTCTTATGACAAAGAGTGAGTTCACTGACCTGTTTATTATATATTTTATAAGTTATTTTAAAACAAAATTGTTCCTATTTTGGTTTGACACATCAATACCATTTAAGAAATATATTAATTCAGATTTTTTTAAAGAATCTAACATTCAGATTGAAATTCAAGTTCATCTTTTGGCAGAAGTGTGAACTGTCTTTCCTCTAATTATAACTGTTAACCTCTATTCAACATACATAATGTGCCAGTACATGCTAATTATCTTGGATATGTTATGTCATTTAAATCACATAACACTAGGAAGTATAGATTTCCATTTCCAGTATATATTTTCCATTTTTATAGAGGAGGAAACTAGAGCTTAATGATGGTAAGTAACTTATCTAAGCTCACCAAGCTAATCAGCAGTAAATTAGGAAGTATAGCCTTCTGAACTGACCACAAACTCTGTGCTCCCAATCAGCATAGTTTACTATGATAGTGCTAGGCCAAATCAATTTCCTCTTTTATGCCACAAAGTACATTTCAAAATCAGAAAGTAAAAGGGATGCACTAGGATAAAAAACAAAAACAAACAAAAAGACCCTCACAGTGAATGAACGGGTATTCAAAAAGAAGAAATGCAAATAACCAGCTAGTTTGTGTGTTGAGACATGTTTCCTGTCACTAGTAATCAAAAAATGGAATTAATAGGAATTAATAACAATACCACATCTTGTTTTCCCTACCACACATTTTAATAATAAATCTAGTGAAAAGTTGCAGGAAAACAAAGAACTCTAATACACTGCTAGAATGATTGTAAATTGGCATGAATTTTCTGGAGGAAAATTTTACGAGACCCTAAGAGTCTTCAAAATTTTTACAAGTAAAGTTCTTTTAGAAATGCTTCCTTAGAGAGTAATCAGAGATTTGCTCAGAGTTTATAGAACAAGATGCCCATTAAAGGAAGTACAACGGCGCCTGGATGGCTCAGTTGGTTAGGCCTAGGACTCTAGCTTTCCACTCAGGTCATGATCTCAGGGTCCTGAGAGTTAGCCCTGCATTTGGCTCCGGGCTCAGTGCTCAGCTCAGTGTCTGCTTGTCCCTCTCCCTCCTCATCTGTCTTTCCCCCTCTTTATGGCAAGCTCAAGCGTGCCCTCTCGCTCTCCCTCTCAAAATAAAACGAAACTATTAACAGAAGTACAAAAAAGTGCAACATGTAACATATATCTTAATACAGTGCTTATGTGTACTTTTTATGTCAATAATATTAGTAAATGTTTACTGAATAAAGTTTAAAAATGAGATATGACTGTTTATATTTTGTGATGTGTTGTCTATTCTAGTGTATTCTAGCTTTGCATATACTTGCAGAGAGTGTAGAGAGAGAGAAAGGGAGAAAGAGAAGGAGAGAAAATGTCAGTCAATAAAGTCAGCTGTGCAAAATTGTAATTTTTTTCTTCAATTCAACTTCATTTCTATCTCTAAATCTTGTGTTCTACGCTAAGACATTAATTTTGACGTCAGTTCACCCTTAATGTCATACCACATCTGTTCTACTCACAGACTGAAAGAAACCTCAGGATGCCATTACCGCTGTCCAAGAAGGAGCCCAACAGGCATACCCCCAGATGGCTCTGCTTTTACCCAATGGCTGCTCGAAAGTGCTGGGAAACACAGCCCTGGGCTGTGTGTTTGTGGGGCCTACAGAGTTACACCTCATAGGTACAAGGAGCTCAAAGACAGGAAAGAGACGGCAGATTAACTGCTCAATCTTCCTTCACTCTTTCACCAGCAATGGACTGATTAAAATGTAGTAGTTCCAAGCACAGGTTTGTATGTGCTCTCTCTCCCTCTCTGTCTCACTCCCTTCACCCTTCATTCCTATTTCCCGGGCAGTATACTCTGCTAAATTATAGTAAATAGGCTCTCTACCTCAGGCTCTGTTTCTTGTGAAAGCCAGAGAGTGCTGTTTCCCTCTCGGGAGTCTGGCTGTGAGCTCTGTATAAATGCCTACAAATAAGGTGTGGATCGCTTCTGCTGTTCAGATGCACAAATTGTCCTCTCTTCTCCTTTTCCCCCAGACATTCACTCTATATATCTGTTCTCATGCCTTCCTCTGGGCCCTTGGCCTTTTGTTCAAAAGACATAATTTCTGTTTGTCAATTGAGTCAATGAACAACTTGTGGTAATAAAGAAAAGGGGAAAGAAGGGAAACAATGAAGAATATATAGCATATTTTTCCTGCTACAAGCATATGCAAACAAACAGAGACACTGGGGAGATGAAGTAGGATTAGAGGACAAAGAAAATGTAATAGTTTTAAAGTAGTTTCCTTTAGCCAGTTAGAAGAAGTTAAACTTTTCTTTTCTTGGGCGTCTGGGTGGCTCAGTTGGTTAAGCGCCTGCCTTCAGCTCAGGTCATGATCCTGGAGTCCCTGGATCGAGTCCCTGGATCGAGTCCCGCATCGGGCTCCCTGCTCGGCAGGGAGTCTGCTTCTCCCTCTGACCCTCCCCCCTCTCATGTGCTTGCTCTCTCTCATTCTCTCTCTCTCTCTCAAATAAATAAGTAAAATCTTTAAAAAAAAACCAAAAAACTTTTCTTTTCTTCTCCCCACCTTTTTTTTTTAACCAATAGTACTTATTATATCATTTTAGTAACTAATAAAAATATCTATCACAATTTTGCTATATAATTTTGCTATGTTATGAGAGAGAAGCTGGTTGGGAAAGAAAATAAATCATGCAGTCCTAATGATGAAGAAGATTACAAAGAAATGGGAGGAGCATAAAAGAACACGGAATGAATAAAGAGGATTGAGGAGAAAAAAAGGAAAGTGTTGGAATGTGTAGTGCTGTCTCTTAAATGTACACTCACTCCCAATAGTTAACCTGAAGCCAGTTATCTGTCTCTTTTAAGGTAGAGATTATGTTGGTTGTCCAGGCAAAGCTATTTACTTAAACTAGTCTCTCTGATGTCACTCAAAATAACCACCAATGTAGAGCGGAGTGTGTGCTCTGTGAAGGGACACTTGACTGATTCTTCTTTGTTTGTGTGCATATTTGGCCAGGAGGCATCTCCTGCCCTCAGGAAAAGGGGAAAGTGAATACTAAAAATGTTCTGAGGTTGCAAAGACAAGGCCTGAAACATATCAGTGGATTTTTCATCCACATTACCTCATCCAGAGGTAATGATAAATGCATGAGGGTACAATACCCCTAAAGAAGTAGTCACCAAGAGAGATGGAAAAATGTGGCTTTATCTGGGCTCAGAATAAGAGCCTAAGTTTTCAGGGATAGAGGCTGTGTGGGGCATGACATACGTCTGTCCTGGGAAGCTTTTTCCTGACCCATGCACCCAAAGTAAAGCCAAAATAACGGAGCATGTCAACTAAAAGCATGTTATTGCTGGGTCGCAAACATGGGACACTGTCAGGTAACTCAGCCTCACAAGTTCACATGTCAAGAGTGTCACCGCAGCAGTACCAACCAGCCCTTGAACAATCCAGAACCACGGTCAGCAGCACCAGTGAAATGGTTAGACTCCTGTTCCCCTGAACTTCGCAGTAGGACTTGAATAGTGTCCCCACCTCTACCCACATGGAATTGGAAGTAGACTTGAAGAGGGAAATTCTGGAATTCTCCTAAAAGGAAATGTTGATCATGATAGAGGTGGGTACTTGTCATCAGTGCTTCACAAGAAAAAGAAGTGATAATAAAAAGGTGACCATTAGAGTTGTAGTGAAGCAAATCATATTGGATTTATTTATAATGATTATGCTTTATCAGTCTGTGTGTTCTACTCCCACTTTCTCCACCCAGCATCTGCCAGGTACATTTTTAATAATAGATTCAATAATTATTGGAGTAAATACTACATACAATATTTAATGTGCATTTAAAAAAAAGAAATAGGGGCTTCTGGGTGGCTCAGTCAGTTGAGCACCGAACTCTTGATTTCAGCTCAGGTCATGATCTTGAGGTTGAGAAGTTCTCTCTCTCCCTCTCCTTCTGCCACTCCTGCCCTCTCAAAAAAATAAAATTAAAAATAAAAAATAAATACATCTCAATTAAAAAAAAAACACTAGAGAATAGAGAAAATATAGTGATGATAGCAAAATCATGTTATTGCACCACCAGATAAGAACTCCTGCTAATAGGTCCTGTATTTCTGGTGCCGTTTTATTCATTCTACTTTTACTTAAGAACTCTACATAAGATAGGAGAATTGGTATCCACATTAGTCAGGGTTCTCCAAAGAAATAGAACCTACAAAATATATATATATACATGTAAGAGGAGACTTACTATAGTAATTGTTTCTCATGATTATGGAGACTAAGGAGTCCCAAGATCAGCTATCTGAAAGGAGAACCAGGGAAGCTGGTGATGTAATTTGGTTGAGTTGAAGACCTGAGAAGGGAGGAATGGGGGGTGGCGAATGGTGTAAGTCCCTGTCTGAGTCTGAAGACCTGAGAACCAGAAGATGGGATGTCTGAAGGCAGGAGAAGCTGAATGTCCCAGCTCAAGCAAAGAGCAAATTTATCTTTCCTATGCCGTTTAGCTTCATGGAGGCCCTCCATGGATTGGCTGATGTCTGCCTGCATTGGTGAACGGGATCTTCTTTACTCTGTCTATAGATTCAAATGTTAATCTCTTCTGGAGATATCCTCACAGACATACTTCAGAAAAAAGATTTTACCAGCTATCTGGGCATCCCTTAGCACTGTCATAAAATTAACCATCATACTATCTAGTTATATTTATTTGTAATATGTACAATTAATCCACTTTATCTGTATAGAAAATAATTCATTAATAATCGGCAGATTAACTGTATTTCCTTATAAATTCCTTAGAAGTGTCCGTAGGTTTTGCTTGGGAGCGGGTTATGAGCACCTAGGTTATGAGCTTGTGAACACCTAGTCCAGTCTGGGTATACTAGTTCGCTGGGGCTGCCATAATCAAGTGCCACAGATTGAGTGGCTTAAACAATAGAAATTTATTTTCTCACAATTCTGGAGACTTAAAGTCCAAGCTCAGAGTGTTGACAGTGTGTTTATTCTGAAGCCACTCTTTGGCTTGTAGATGGCTGTCTTCTGCCTCTGTCTTTACAAGGTTTTACCTCTGTCTGTGTCTGTGTCCTAATTTCCTCTTCTGATAAAGACTCCAGTCATTGGATTAGAGCCCACTCTAATGACCTCATTTTAACTTAATTACCACTTTAAAGACCCTGTCTCCAAATACAGTCACATTCTGAGGTACTGGAGGCTAGAACTTAAACACACGAATTTGGGGGAACCCAATTCAGCTTGTAACACTGAGATACACTTCTGGCTTCACAATTAATGAGCTACATGACACTAGCCAAATTACTCTATCTTCATCCTCAGTTTCATTATATACATATTTGAAATAAATAGAATGTGATAGCATGTTGTAAGAAGAAAATGATAAACTATAAAACACTGTAAAGTAATTGAAATATGTTGAATAGTCATAGACGTTAGAGAGATGCCCCCTTTGCAGGTGGATACACCTTTTAGCAAAATGGTAGATTTAATCAGAATAGTATTATTGAGGGTCCAGATACCACGGAGTAGGGATATTTTAACAAGACAACTGTTAGTATTATTGTGCTCATTTGTTTTCTCTTTACTGTTCCTTTTTTAAAATCAGGATTTCCACATTACTGAGAAGTTATGATTCTGGATTAATATATAGTCATTAGACTGTGATCATCATGGAATCAGAGGATCTGTCTCTATATACCTCTATCTACCTCTATAATTGGAACACCTGGTATGGTGTGTGCCACTTAGGTATTCAGTAAATAATAACTGAGTAAATTAGTATGTTACCTTGTTTCATACCCTTAATGGATTAGAATAGAGGTATTCTATCTCTATTCTATCTTAAAGAGATATTCAATTTAAAGTGTTTATCATTTCAAACTTGTTGTATGTGATGTTCATATGAACTGAAAAATAAGATTTCCTTCAAAATAGAGTTTGCACAGTCTGAAAGAAATAAAGAAAGTAGAAATACTGAGACAAATTTGTTGATGTTCACAAAACCATTCCCCTATGGGGGATAGAAACTTAGTGATATGAGTATTTGAGTCTTCAGAACCTAAATCCAAAGTTACCCCTATGCAGAGATGGATGGAGACATTGAAATCTTGGAGTACTCCAGTGTGTCATTGAGACTGATTTCTCATTTTCAATGACTTAATTGGCTGATAATGACTCCTTTATATTTCCTTTTTACCTTTGAGAGACCATGTCCCATTTATAAGAATCTTAATTTTTAATCACTATTAGGATTATTCTTAGTGTAAATTGTGCTGACATTCTAACATAATAGATTTTCTTTACAATTTATGACAAGTTTGGTTGATATGAGTTTTTCCCCTTAAAAAAGAATTTATTCTCTGGTGCCTGGGTGGCTCAGTTGGTTAAGTGTCTGCCTTTGGCTCAGGTCATGATCCCAAGGTCCTGGGATCAAGTCCCACGTCGGGCTCCTTCCTCAGCAGGGAGTCTGCTTCTCCCTCTGCCCCTCCCCCTGCTCATGCTTGCGTGCTGTCTCATTCTCTCTCTCTCTCTCTCCCCCCTCTCTCTGATAAATGAATAAAATCTTTAAAAAAAGAATGTATTCTTTATGTTGACAAATCTTGTATTTGATTCCTTAAGATTGAAGATCAAACATAAGGAATTTGTAGTCATTTAAATAATAAATTCTCGTGCTTAAGATTTCTTGTGAAATTTCCTTGTTGGTCTTCCCTTTAAAATCACTACATGTGTGGGCACCTGGGTGGCTCAGTTGTTAAGCGTCTGCCTTTGGCTCAGGTCGTGATCCCAGGGTCCTGGGATCGAGTCCCACATCGGGCTCCCTGCTCTTGTGGGAAGCCTGCTTCTCCCTCTCCCACTCCCCCTGCTGTGTTTCTGCTCTCACTATGTCTCTCTCTGTCAAATAAATAAATAAAATCTTAAAAAAAAAAAATCATTACATGTGTTATTAGAGAGAACTAGTTTTGTCTTTGTTGTAAAAAAATAATTTTTTGCAGTTCTTCATGTATTTTTGCCAATGCACAAATACTTCTATGTAGATTAACCTTATTTGATCAAATTAGATTAATTTTAGAAATGACATGATATATAATATAAATTCATAAATAACAAGATAAATCCCTCCAAGCTGATCTTGGAGGGATTAGAGATCATTCAGGGAACAGAAAACTTGGATAATTCTAATTCACATTTTTAATATCTTCTGTCACTGCCAGTACTCAACATTACTGAGTACCTATTAGGTAAAATATCAACTATATATAACATTCCTTCTCATCCTCTTAAAAGTCGTTCAAGGGAAATATTTTGTTTTCTTTTTTTAGATGAAGAAACAGAAATTCAAAGAATTTAAGTAACTGGTTTAAAATCACACAGCTCTTCATGGGAAAACCTTATGTTTTTCAAACTCTGTAGTTTATTCAGATTTATTCTTTTCATAGCAATGCATGCTATCATCCACTGGACATATGTGATTGATATGAGGTTTTTCGTAGCGATGTATGTCATTACCCTCTAGGTACATGTGATTTATTTGAGAGCTTTAAGCACTTGAGAACTTGGAAGACTCATATCTACTTCAAGTAAATTATGTAATCTCTTGAACCAAATAAATGACTTGGCATTTAATTCCATTCTCCCCCAAAGGTTTAGCAAACTTTATATTTTGGCTAGTTAAGCAATGTTTTTGACAAGAATTCCCATTAGATAAATATTTTCTTTTTCCTTAAGAGGATGTTATGCTACTGTGTTTCAAAGACAATTTAGAGCATTTGTTTCCAGTGCCATTGACTCTGCATTCACATTATAATATTGAAAAATGCTCTTTGTGTTTCAAGGCCATTATTGAAAATCTCCATAGATTTCAAACAGTCTCTTCAGTTTGACATGGAAACCTGAAGACATGCATTTACTTCTTCCTATCCCTAAAATCCAAAGTACACAAAAATAATCGAAAGGATTTTTTTTTTAGGCTTTTGTGAGAAGTGAGAAACAAGGGACCGGGGACTTCGACTCATTTCTGAAAGGTCTAATGCACTTGATTTCATATGGACTGATACACCAATAGCATCATTAGCCACAACAGAAACTAGGAATCAGAGATGTCCAAATAAGTCCACCATGGAGGTGGAATTATTTCTTCCATGTTGAAACCTGGCAACACTACAGTCTTGGAGTCGACAAATCTAGTAAGTGGGAATAGGCTGGTTACATGTCTGAGTAATAACAGAAAGAGAGGCAGCAATGACAATGGCCTACAGGTTCAAGCAGGTAATGAACCTCAATACAACTGAACACCTAGTGTGGGCATGGCCACTCTAGAATTAAGTTATGTTTATCTGGGGAACAAATAATTTGGGAATTGGAGGGAGCGTGAGTCTGTGATCCTGGCGCACATATCCTGAAGTGAAACCAGTCAGCTGACATGTCTTACAGAGCAAAAGTCATGTTGTGCATTCAAGGGAGAGGCCAAATGTGTAACAGAATTTCACAGCGGGAAGAACAATCCAACCAAGCACATGGAATTACACAAGTCTTTACATTTAAGCCAATAAGCAAGTTTTCATTTTTAAATATAAAAAAAATAATTCATGCATATGAGGAAATTCAGGAACATAAAAGATAAATAACTAATTTTAGAAATACCTAAAATAATCCAGGAAACAGATGAAAGTTAGATAATTTTAATTAGTATTTTAGACAGATACATGAAGGGAACATCTAAAGAACAGTCGACTCTGGGAAAAGGATAATCAGAGACTGTGGCAGCATTTTTGGAATTTAAGGTAGCATTGTGACAGCAAAATATCTGCTTGAAAGTCTGGAAGAAGAACCCTAGGAAATCTCTCACCATGTAAAGTAAAGGGAAAGGAAAAAAAAGAAAACGATAAAACAATTGACAACACTTGAAAAAAATTTCAAAATAAAGTTTACATGGAGGAATACCTACGAAGTTCACAATTTTTTAAATAGATGATCCAGAAAGAGAGAACAAAGAAAAACGGAAGAAATAATCAAAGAAACAATTAAAAAATCCCAGAGTGAAAAAAAAAGTACAAATTTTCAGACTGAAAGATCTCACTGAATCCTTAACAGCATGAATCATAAAAAATGATAGCTATTTAAACACATTTTTCTGAAAATTTAGAACATCAAAGATAAAATGATTTTTTTTAAAATAACGGTTTATCTGTAAAAGATAAAACTCAAATATTCTATCAGACTTTTCATCAGCAAGACCAGCTTTTAGAAAGCAATGGAATGAAATCTTTAAAATCTTTGGTAGAAACATGATATTGAACTAAAATCAGTATTCTGCAAAGCAATTACTTAAAATTTGAGAACTGAAGAAAGGCGTTTTTAGATATAAGCAATTAAAAATTAGTATATGCCACAGTGTGAATGTTTGTGTCTCCTCAAATTCATATGCTGAAATTTTAACCCCCACAGATCCTAGTACGAGGAGGTGGAGCCTTAGGGAGGCATTTAGGTCAAGAGTGTGGAGCCCTCATAATGGGAGTAGTGTTTTTATAAAAGAGACTCCACAGAGAAATCCCTGTCCCTTCCACCATGTGGGGACAGGGCTAGAAGATACCAGCTATAAACCAGGAAGAGGGTTCTCACCAAAATGCTACCATGCTGGCACCTTGATCTTGGACTTCTCAGCTTCCAAAACTGTGAGAAGTAAATTCCTGTTGTTTATAAGTTACCCAGTCTGTAGTATTTTTGTTAGAGCAAATTGAATGGACTAAGGCAATGTGTTATTTGTTCTTTCTGACACAAAGAAAAGGTTGGGAGAGAGAAAAGAGTATATTCTACCAAATGGAAAACGAATCCAAGAAAGAAGACTACGCAAAGTGATATAACGCCATAGTGTAAAAAAGGGAAGGCCTTAGGAGGAATGACTACATCAGAACAAAATGTCCCAAGTCTGGAGGAAAATATCAAGAAAAGAATAGATGTATTGTTGTTTTTAATTAATGGAACGTATCACAGACCTTGCTATCGTCTCTTCTAATGTCTTCTCTTTTTCTCCTATAATAATGGAAGTTTTACCTCAGCACATGATGGTGAAGGAAAAAATTATATTAGCTTCCTTACAACAAACTCTGGTCACATAATTAATTTCTGGTCAATAAGTAATAAAAGAAGTAGGAATAGTATTAAATAATGTTACTGTGCTTCTTATTTTACTGTGTCAGGTACTATTCCAAGTGCTTTATAAATGGTAGCTCATTTGATAATTACTGCATCCGTTGGAGGTAGGTACTATTATTTAAATTCTACAGATGAGAAGAGCTTTAGCATCTTGCACAAATTAACGTTGAATTACCAAAGTACATTTTATGTGCAACTTCTTAGTTATACTTGAAAGGCAAGGCTCATACCCTCTTCCTCCTCACTTTTCCCCTCCCACTGGCTGGAATGTTTTAATAGCTGGGACAGATCTTTTAGACAGCAAGATGCAAACCTAATGATGAGGTTGGAAGAGGATCAAGACAAAAATAACCTGAGTCCCTAAAACATTAGCCTTTGTGTTTTGTTTTGTTTTAATATTTTATTTATTTATTTGAGAGATAATGACAGAGATAGCAAGAGAGAGAACAAGCAGGGAAGAGCAGGAAAAGCAGGCTCCCATCTGAGCAGGGAGCCCGATGCGGGGCTCGATCCCAGGACGCTGGGATCATGACCTGAGCCCAAGACAGACACTTAACTGACTGAGCCACCCAGGCATCCCTAGCCTTTGTTTTTTTTAAGAGTAGATTATTCAAGAGAAATAAGTTTCTGTCTTTTAACAAAAAATCACAGTTGTTCTGATCATTGTTACAGCAACTAAACTTCATCATAACTAGTATGATATTGCTAAGAAATTGGATATGAGTAATATGGTAATGACATGTGATTCTCCGGTTAACAAAAAAGAAAAACAAATTAAAATTTCAGGAAAAAAATGTTCAAGAATCATGGTGCAATGATAAAGCAAAATAAAATATGGATTTATTTTTAACAATATATGGGATGTAATGATGGAGGAGGAGGATCTGTCCTTGACATTTGGAAACTACACCTATTTACATTCAGGAGCACATGGGGGGGTTATATTATGTCTCCTTTCTATAGGTCCAATCATAGTGGTTGTTTTAGTAATACAGAGGGTGCTCATAATTTTATGCTCTCCTTGTTTTTAATGTCTACACTTAACCTATAAACACAGCATAGGACCAGTGTGTTAACACTTTTATATTAAATTTTTTTAAAAAGCTAGAAGAATTAGGAAAGTAAAAAAACTAGAATTTCAAAAGTAAAAAAGGATACTAGATATTGAGAAAGTTTAATAGTACAAATTTCTTCATCTTACTTAAAAAGAAGCCAAAATATACAGCTTGCAGTTAACAAGACAAAGGGGCTTAAGTATTTTATGTAAAAGATTAAGGTAATTAATAGAAGAAATTAAGAATAAGCCTACGGAGATATTTAAGATGCAGAAATGGGGTTTATTTATTATTTTCTTTTTTTTCATAGTAGGGAGTTAATTGAAACTAAATTGACAAATCAAGAAGTGGAGTTAATATATATAATATAATGTGACACAGAATCAACAGATGAACCAATAAACTGAGAATGTTGAAATGCGTTGCCTTGGGGCAGTGTCACTGGGGATGAAGGTGACAGACTTTTGTAATATTCCTTTTTTATTATGTGCAACTATTTATGTTGCAATAAAATAGTTCATGTGGCAGTCATCTCATGTTTTTAGTTGTTTTATTTGCTAGGAGGTCTCTGCCAATATAAAGTGCACTGCATTTACCTGGGATCTGTCCCTGATTTTGAAAAATTATTATTATTTTTTTTAAAGATTTTATTTATTTATTTGACAGAGAGAGAGACAGCGAGAGAGGGAACACAAGCAGGGGGAGTGGGAGAGGGAGAAGCAGGCTTCCCGCCAAGCAGAGAGCCCGATGCGGGGCTCGATCCCAGGACCCTGGGATCATGACCCGAGCCGAAGGCAGACGCTTAACGACTGAGCCACCCAGGCGCCCCAAGATTTTGAAAAATTATAATAACTCCCTTTCAATCATTCAGTCAAAAGGAGCTAAACCATTCAAGGCTTCTCTTTAGACCGTATGAAGCGATCTTTACACGTCAGCTATAGAATTTCTTAAACTTAAATGTGGAGATAAATAGTTCAACTCTGTAAAATAAGTTGCAATGCCCTTGATATGCTTTCAATTTTGTGAGTGATATTAATTAAATATGAATTGATACCTGCACGGTCACCAATGGTAAATGATAAGATATGCCTCTGTCATCCATGCATGGCGGTTATAAAATGGTTAAACTTGGACAACTATACAACAGTTAAGGTGAACAGTGTCAATTCTTTCTATATTCCAGGATATTTTTCAGGTGGGCCTAAACTACTGTCATGATATGTTTGTAAAACTTTTATTGAAGTATAATGTGTCTATGGAAAAGCACATGTATACTACATGTATAGCTTGATGAATTTCAGTCACTATTTAAAAGGAGCAAGATAAGACATTTGTTGTTGAATTTAACCATAGCTAGAGTTTCTTATGGAGCGAGAGTAACTAGAATAAAATTGAGATGACAAAATCACAAGTAATTTCAACACAAGATGAAAAAGTTTAAAGAAAAATGTGTTATGTACAAATACCACGGAAAAATGACATGAAAAATTATTGTATACTGTAAACACTGCACTTTTTAAGTACTAGCTAGGACTATAGAGTTTTGTGTTAAAAAGTAGGTGTTCATGTTTCTGGTTGGGGTGGGAAGGTTGAAAACGTGAATGAATTCTATTTGTTAAGCTTTTAATATAATGATGTTTCAGGGAGCAGAGAATGAGAAGACATTTAAGAAGTTTCAAAAACTTGTTCAGAGTAGGTATTTTTCATAGCTCCTAAGACCAAAAGTTAGAAAGAAAAGAAGGTAAATTGCATGCGATACCAAGGATGGGAAGTAGGTGGTAATCAGTGTAAGCAGAGAAACAGAAAAAAGAACTAATCACCTGCAGCCTTTGAAATTTTAGTAGAATTGCCATTTATTTGCTCTGTTAACATAATAAGTTTATTTTCAATAAGCAGGTATGTTCAAGCCAGATATAGACATAATTTTTAATTGTTTCTTAATGGATTAGGAAAAGCAAAAAGCAAATCAACATTTACATTTTTAGTTTATAGAGAGGTGGAGAAAATGTTGTAATATGTAAAAACATAAATAAGATTTTTATGAGTGTTTTTCTTTTGTCACTAAAAATAGGAAAATATTAAAGAAAAAATTCTAACAGGTAATAATTTTCTCTCTCTCTTTTTTTTTTTTGAGGTATATTATGAAAATTTCCTTCTTTATGCCCAAACAAACCCTAAAGCAGCTGTAAATCTTGGTGCCAAAAGACCTTTCGCCCTTATAAATTTATCTTCCAGTTCCATATTCCTAGGGTGGCAACATGTATCAAAGCTTTCAGCAACTTAGATTCTCCTTGGCTGACTCTAATTTTTTAATGCCATTTGTATCTATAGTACACTTTCTAATTACCCTTTAAATTGTAACTACTAGTAATCAGTACACATGTCTATAACAAAGGATATCTTTTATAAAAGAAAATGTTTATATTTATGTAGGTTTTATTATGTTAAAATTGAAAGAATTCACTAAAAAAGAGAGTTTCCTAATAATAATATTGGATACACTCTAAAAGAAATGATAACACTATTTAGTTTATTAATTAGAGAATATATTTCATATTACATAGGATTAGGAAATGACAACCCATCTTCCGGGAAAGGGGAACATCTCCTCATTAACAGCAAAAATGTGTATATGTTAAGTATGCACAATAATTTGTTACAGGAATGACAAAGGACAGTCTGTGGACAAATCCTGCCTACTGCTTGTTTTTATAAATTTGTACTGAAACATAGCCACACTGGTTTATGTATTGTCCATGGCTGATTTTCTGCTAAAATGGCAGAGTTCAGTAGTTGCAATCAGAGTTGTGTGGCTAGCGAAGCCTAAAATAGTCCATACCTGGCACTTTACAAAAAAGTTTGGAAAAAAAAAAAAGTTTGCCAAATCCTGTTCCATTAGGTATTGTTCCATTTACAGAAATTACAGTTTAAAAGTTGTAGGATATATAGCTATTTCTCATTCAGTATAATGAATACTTCTGAAGAGTATATCTCTACATTCATAATTGTTATAATGTGTGCTTAATCATATGAAGGCATTGAACTAAAAATAAAGAGGAAAATATGGAAAAACTTTCTTTTTCTAATTGTAGCCATATGTGCAATCTTATTTATCATATTATTTTTAGCAATTTTTTTTTTTTTAAGATTTTATTTATTTGCGAGAGAGAGAATGAGAGACAGAGAGCATGAGAGGGAGGAGGGTCAGAGGGAGAAGCAGACTCCCTGCTGAGCATGGAGCCCGATGCGGGACTCGATCCCGGGACTCCAGGATCATGACCTGAGCCGAAGGCAGCCGCCCAACCAACTGAGCCACCCAGGCGCCCTTTATCATATTATTTTTAAAGCAACTTTGATGTCATATTTTCTTAGTTATGAAAGCTGCATCTTAAAATTTTGTGTTGCAATTTAAGAATTCAAACTTGCTTTTATTTGCTTTCTATGAAAGCCATTGTTTATCCTTGCTGGGGTGATGGGAGTTCTCAGATTTTTACAAAAGGAAGTATATTGTTATCTTATTAGATTTTCTAGTGCCCCTTCTTATAAATAACTACATTTTAAGGTACGATTTAGTGATTTTACAATTTCATTTCCATGCAAAAAAACTACTTTTTGTCAAGAGATACATTTTTAAAAAAACCCACAACTCTGTATGCTCTTTGTGTGTGGTAATCAATAAATAGACCAATAGATGGTATATAGATATTCATTTCTGCATATCCAGTATTGAGCATAAAACCTTAAAACATACTTGGTAATACATAAATTTTATTCAAATAATTTAGTTAAAAATAAAAGTGATTTCTTCTGGAAATTCATTTTCTATTTATAGTATTTTGAAGAAAACAGATAAGTCAAAAAGATAGCAATAACTTTGCAATATCTTTTCTGTTGAAAAGTCTATAATGCCATTTTATGAATAGCTGTTTATAAATCATTACTTCTTTCATTCTATGAATGCTGCAAGATCTTATGCAACATTAGAGTGAAACATTGCTTATGAAGTGGAGACATATTTCACTAGCCACAGTTATGAATTAACAAAGAAATTAGAATCTTAGTTTGGATGTGATTGTGTATCTCTCAGTGGATTAGCTCTCATTAATAATACTTAACTGGTAGTTAATTGTGTTAACCATGTGGTTAATAATCAAAGGGCCTAAATCTGTGAGAACTATGTGCCTATTTGGAGATCTTTAAGGTACACCAACACCTTCATTTTTAGAAAATTCCTTATTTTGGAACAGTGGTTCTCAAACCTGGCATGATTTTTTTTCCTTCAAGGGACATTTGGCTATGTCTGGGGACATTTCTGATTGTCACAACTTAGGTCTGGTGACAAGTGAGACTAGGATACAAAAAGGAGAGGGCAGGGATGCTGCTAAACATCCTACAATGTACAGATGGTCCCACAATGAATATTGTCCATCCCCCCAAATGAGAAACCCTCTTTTAGAAAATTTAATATTGGATTTCCTTATACTAAGCAAGTTTCTTTCATAGCTCTGTTTATTAAAGACCTCCATACATTTTAAAGCATAAAGCAGTACTGAGGAGTCTACTATTGGTATTCTGGGTGTAAATTGGATTGTAACGTTTAACCCACCGAGAATTTAAGTGCCAAATGGTGTCAAATTGGTGTCTGATTAATTAGCTTTCAGTAATTAACATCTTTTCCTTGACCCATTATGTTTATTAAGAGTGAAAAAATTAATATTTAAAATATGATTAAACATAAATTTAAGCCTATTTTATTTTATTTATTTTTAAAAAATTTAAACCAATTATAAAGCTACTGATATATATTAAATGTGATAAACATTTTAGCTTCAAATCCATTAATATGTATAAAGATATAGAATCTTAAACTTTCTTCTTACAAAATTCAATTAATCTCAAATCTTTAAAATGAAAAAAAATGTTTTGCCATGATATCATGGAGAATATATTATGTATGTTAAATGTAATTTAATGACATTTTGCTGGATTTTTTTAAAAAGACCAAGGATTTGTGTAAACACATTGAATAAACAATTTAAAAGTTTGGGAATGATTACTTGACTTTTATTGAAATGTTTAAAATTTTACTGTCATGTACATTTTCAGTAAAATTTAATTATGTTGGTTTATTTTTCTAAATGGACTTTGTGTTTGTAAAGAAACTCTTACTTTTCTTACTTTTTAAATACATAAAGCGCAAATACCATAAAAGTAGAAATTTTCACATAGGAAATTTTAACATGCTTGAGTTTCACAGAGTGTCTTGATTTTGCTGATTGATGCTCTTACTAGTTTTGGACATTGTTGGTCATTATCTCTTTGAATACTGCTTCTGTCTCATTCTCTCTGTTTTCTCCTTCTGGAAATCTATTATACCCACTGTAAAATTTTCAAGATCTTGTATGTTTTCTATACTCTAAAATTTTATTTTTAAAATATATTCTTCTCCTTTTCTCACCTTGAAAAATTTTCAGTGATCTGTCCTCCAGTTTGAAAATCCTTATTCGGCAAGGCCCAATCTGTTTTTTAAATGATCTGTTTTATTACTGATTCTCTTATATAGATTCTAATTATCTGCTGAAATCTCTCATTCTTCCACTTATTTGTTCACTTCTTCTGATTTTGTCTGCAAATTAATCATATTTATTTCAATAACCTTATCTGCTCACTTCAATAACTAGATCATCTCTATAGATGGTTCTTTTGTCTATTTTTTTTTTTGGTCTAGCTCATTAGTCATATTTTCTTGACTCGTTTCAATTCTGGACATAGTGTGTAAAAGAACTGTTAAGGATCTAGATGTTCTTATCTTGCACAAGAGAAGGTTCTCTTTTTACTCTGTGAAGTAGATAGAATGAATAGCTGATCAACTTAATCCAATTGGATGTTGGTTGGGAGAACCTTAAAATGTCCATAAACTTCAGTCTACTTTTGGTTTATCCCATTCTTTATACGTGACCCTCCCTGCTTTTGATTGTTTGATGGATATCATTTTCTGAAAGACAAGGGGAGGTTGACCTCTGTCTTTTCATAGGTTCTTGGTAACACTTAAGACTCTAAAATCATAGAGCTTCAAAATCTGGCAAGTGATTTAAGGGTGGAATTGTGGTACTTCTTAAATAAACACAAACTACAAAAAACTTAGAATTACAGTCAAAAGAACTATTTCCCCTAAACATTTGAAAATAAGTTGCAGATCTGATGCCTCAAATAGATTACTATAAATTTTGTGTTTGGAAGGACATTTGCCTATATGATATAATCACTTATATGATATTATCATCAAAGACAAAACATAAGCATTAACAGATTATTACTATATAATCCACAAATTTCTATCTAGTTTGACAATTTTAACAATAATGTCTGATAACAAAGTCAATTAGTCATGAGTTCCATAAACCTTATCTTGATTTTCATAACTTTGACACAATTTAGTTATTTTATGTCTCAATCTTTTGTGTGTGAGTGTATGTGTGTGTGTGTGTGTGTGTGTGTGTGTGTGTATTATCACTTAAGTAGTACCTCTTTGTGGGTAGTTTCAGGTTATACATCTTTGCATGAATATCCTAGAAGTGATGTTGAATTCTGAGTGCTTTCTATCAGATGGCATACAATTTCAAATTGTTCTATTACTGATAATGTTCGTTTAGATCACTGGATCGTAGCAATGTCCGCTAGGAGTTTTCATTGTAAAGTCACTATTTCTTTCTTGCTAAAATAATTATTTTTATATAGAAATATTTTGAAACTACATAAATATGTTTTGCTTTACAAAAGTTTCCACTTAGTTCTTTATATCTTCATGGACACATTGATTTTTATTTTATTCAATGGGTTATAATTTGTTGCCTCAATTATTTATCTTGAAACTCAAATTGTCCTCAATTTGGCTAGTGCTAGCTTCTGTGTCCTTTCAACATATCCCTCTCCCCCTTTTTTTTTAGCACATTCTCACTGTCTGGTACAAAACGATGTTTCCAGTATCATCTTGTACTTTTCCTATACCAGGCTTAAAATAGGTCATTCCTCAAGGAGCCTTCCTGTTTGTGTAAAATGGTATATAGAAGCTAAAATGTAGGCAGTAGGTACACTGAAAACTTTTGGACTATTGCTGCTTTTAGGTCCTCTTAAGAGACCTAAAGCAGGGCCAGATGTATATGTGCGTATGTATGTGTGTGCCTGTATTCACAAATCTACATGGATGCCTCAATTCCACAATTATTACATATAACATGTAGTTATTCTAAAATGTCACATATATATCAAATTCTGCAATCGTTTATCAAAGATTTAGATTACTTTTATTTAGATAGAAAAAATGAAAATTATAATAAACACTGATTGAAAGCACACAAATGCAGTGTGAAGGTACCTAACTGTTCATACCTATAGCTATTTCTTTAAAGATCACTCTTAAATACATGTATATAAATTTGAATAGTTATTGTTTATTTTATTGCAGATTTAATTTGTATATTCTCACAAAGAATCAATATATTCTCACAAAGAATCAGTAAAGGATATGGTGCTTGACTTATTTTGTAATGGGTTAGTGTAACAAGCCTCAAAAATTAAACCTATACAGTGATAGAAATTGCAACATCCATTGTTTTTTTATGTATTCATCATTGGAGGCTTCTTACACTTTGCCTCCTTGTTTAAGAGAACATATACAATTTTATGTAACATTTGTTTCATTTTACAAAGATCTTATGTGCAATTAAGGAACTAATTATTATTTTCTCCTACTACTTTTCTGTGATTCTTTAACAACAAACTCAATGTTTCAAAACTATAATTATATTCTAATTTGATTTAAATAAAGCAATCTGAATGCAGTTTTCATTTCTTCCCTTAGGGACAAAGAAAATACAAAGAAGTGTTCAGTGATGGTATAATTTCCAGTGCTATTGTATTCAGTGTCCAGGTTTAACACTCTTTGTCTCATTATGATTTTATACACCATGGTATTTTCAAATATCAAAAAAAGTGTTGATAATTATCTTAAATATTTTAAGAATCTACTCAAAATGGTACTTTTAAGAAAGATAAAGTACAGAATGCTAGGCCACAATAGAAAGCCAAATACTACAATAAACTTGGAACTGTTATCCACTCTCTAAACCTTAAAAGTTCAGAAAAGACAATGGTGCATATTATGGTTTTTATGAAGTTGTAACATCGTTGATTCATATATATCTAATTTCCAAGGGTAGTTTAATTTGTACTTTCTTTTCACACATTTAGGCAGTTTTCAGAATTATTTAAAAAAATCCTACTGCTATCAGAATAAATATTCTAAAATATTTTATTTTATTTATTTATTTGCCTCTACATTTATTTCTTAATTCACCACTTCATTATTTCATTCCATGCTATTTACTATTTATTTTGCCTTAGACATCCTGCTTTTGCTGGGTATATGAAGGCAAATAGAGGTAACTTATTCCTGAAAATACCTCAGTTCAGTGAGGAAAGCTATAAATAATTAATTAATTTTATGCAAAGGCCCCTTTCTGATCACCATCATTCACAAAGTAGGTACATATTTCATGTTAATTTCATATTATACCTTTCATATTAATTTCCAATACTTTTACACAGTAAGACCCTCCAGTACTGTCAGGAAGAGATCCTACTGTTCCCTCTTTACATCATACTCATCCCTACTCTGAATTTTGCTCATTTGTTTCTTGACCCAGTATACCATTTGCTCATCTCTATCTATAAAAATCTTACTTCTTCAATAAGGCCCTTCTCAAATTTCCCTTACTTTGGATTTCTTGGTGATCTCTCTTATTTGATCTCACTCTCAAGAACTCACAGTTTAACAATCAATTATTCTGTAATCAGATGGACAATTAATGTGTACTAACTTTGCCATTTTGCTTATTCCTGGATTTTCTACTTTATCGTTCATTTTCTGCATTAAATCTCATAACTTGGATTTTCAGAAAATTTATTCTGCTCTGTGACCTTGCCTGATAGTTGAGGAAAAGAATGGAGGCTTTAATGGAGATTTTGGAGGATTTCCTTGACCAAAAGTTGAAATGAAGTTTAATAAAGCCTCTGTAAATGTAATTATTCTTCTATCTCCCCTATCTATAGACAGCAACTTCTACAAAGCAACTGGAACCATTTGACAATATTTACACAAACCTCAAATAGACAGCTTGAAAAAGTAGAACATTTTCAGGCTGTGTTTTAAATAATCCTATATCACATTGTACTCTAATCACAAGAATTCTCAAATTTATGGCTTGAGACTGTGGTAAATAGAAACTACTGAAAAACCCAACTGGGGCAAATGGAGGATGTAGTAAGGAATGGCAGTGCAAAAGAAGTTTGCTTTCTACTCCATTTTTGATGTTTAAAAGAACTAGAGAATACTAAGTTACGTGAATGAAAACTGAACTCAATGTGCATATGAATGCTCTTAAATAGGATAGAGAGTTATCAAACTATTAATAGGAAAATATTGGAAATATGTCAGAAAGAGATATACTGTATTCAATAAACATGTTGCAAACTGAAGTAGCAAAAATTGACAGTACAATGTAAACTATGTTTCTTTATGCTCCATGTTCTATCATAATTGCATAGATACTGGTGTGTTTGTGTGTGTGTGTGTGTGTGTATGTCTGTGTATGAGACAGAGATGGGGGAGAGAAAGAGAGAGAGAGAGAGAGACGGTCTTTATGTAATTTATTTTTCAAATGATATTTGACGTCTCCAACCCAAATTTTAGGATGAATTTTACTTCTGTTATTTGTATAACAACTGAAATAGAATTATCAAGATTGCATTCATTTATTTCTCATTTTCTTTTCATCCACTTGGAACTTCAGTGCAAACTAGATATCATTTTAAAATGCATATTATAAAGCTAAATTGCCAACCAACTCAGTATGATATTTGAGTACACATAGAGAAAATGTAATTAAGAAATAAAGAATTAAAAAAAAATTTGCTACACTTCCAGTACCTATGTTTAATTTTATAACTTTTAGTATAATATCTTATTGATGCAGTGTATCAACTGGTATAAATTTTTAGCATGCATCCACCAATTTCCTGTTTAAAATAATCAAATATACAATTGAATATTTTTGTTTTCAATACTTAGCTTGAATTACTATGGATAAAGAAGTTAAAATAACAACAATGCTTTATATCATTAGTAAAATGTGCCATTTCAACTCAAACTTAGTCAATAATTTTTCATTTAGGTAACTTTTAAGTCTTTTCTAATTTCATTCTGGATTTTACTTAATAGTTCATTTGAATATGTTCATAGTGTTTATAAGTTTCTCAAGCCTGGATGGGAACAAATTACTTGTGTTGCTTGGTTATGATTTGTAAATATTTGAAACTCACAAATATTTTCAAGGTTCATCTGACTAGAAGAAATAAAATATAAAGTAAAAGAAAGAAGCAAAATTAACACAAAAACAAGTATATTACTATTAAGTATTTATTAAGAATACATTATTCTTAAAACTACGTATTAAACCTTGTTTTTCAAATAAATAAAAGGAGATACAATTTCTTGTTACAGATTAATTGAACTTTTATTATTCTTTACTGTATCATTAGTGAATCTGACTTTAAATTACAAATCATATAAAGAATATGCACGTATATACCTTAAAAGTACCAATAAAGTATATAAAGTATATTTTTCTGTATCTCAGCTCTCACAAAAACTGGAGTGTCCCCATTATCACATGCACTCTATGGAAGTTGTTGCATTTTCAAATGTTTAAAAAGACAGGGTTTAGGGGCACCTGGGTGACTCAGTTGGTTAAGCGTCTGCCTTCAGCTCAGGTCATGATCCCAGGGTCCTGGGATCCAGGCCTGCGTTGGGCTCCCTGCTCAGCAGAGAGCCTGTTCCCCCCTCTCTCCCCTGCTTGTGCTCTATCTCTCGCTATCTCTCTTTCAAATAAATAAATAAAATTAAAAACAAAGAAAGACAGAGAGTTTAAAGAATAGTACAACTCTAACTTGAAACCATAAAACAAAAACAAACTATTAGGACTTCATCAAAATAAAAAACTTCTGCACAGTGAAGGAAACAATCAACAAAACTAAAAGGCAGTCTACAGAATGGGAAAAGATATTTGCAAGAGACATATCTGAGAAAGGGTTAGTATCCAAAATATATTAAGAACATACCAAACTCAACACCCCAAAAACAAATAACCCAGTTAAGAAATGGGCAGAAGACATGAATAGACATTTTTCCAAAGAAGACATCCAGATGGCCCATAGACACATGAAAAGATCCCCAAAATCCCTCATCTGGAAAATACAAATCAAAACTATAATGAGTTTCTCACACCTGTCAGAATGGCTAAAATTAACAATATAAGAAACAGCAGGTGTTGGTGAGGAAGTGGAGAAAGGGGAACTCTCTTGCCTGTTGGTGGCAATGGGAAGTTGTGCAGCCACTGGGGGACACAATATGGAGGTTCCTCAAAAAGTTAATAATAGAACTACCCTACAATCCAGCAATGACACTACTAGTTATTTACCCAAAGAATGCAAAAATACTAATTCAAAGGGACACTTGTATCCTGATGGTTATAGCAGCGTTATCTACAATAGCCAAATTACAGAAACAGCCCAAGTATGCATACACTGATGAATGGATAA
This sequence comes from Phoca vitulina, assembly GCF_004348235.1. Lineage (NCBI taxonomy): Eukaryota > Metazoa > Chordata > Mammalia > Carnivora > Phocidae > Phoca > Phoca vitulina. Next base: position 2,629,251 of record NW_022589711.1, read on the forward strand.
AGATGTGGTATGTATGTGTGTGTGTGTGTGTGTGTGTGTGTGTGTATGAATATTACTCAGCCATATAAAAGAATGAATCTTGCCATTTGCAATGACATAGATGGAGCTAGAGAGTATTGTACTAAGTGAAATAAGTCAGTCAGAGAAAGACAGCATATCATTACACTCATATGTGGAATTTCAGAAACAAAACAAAATGAACAAGGGAGAAAAAGAGAGCAAGGCAAACCAAGAAATAGACTACTAACTATAGAGAACAAACTAATGGTTACCAGAAAGGAGGTGGGAGGGGAAGGGTTAAATAAATGATGGGGATTAAGAAGTGCACTTGCTGTGATGAGCACCAAGTCTTGTATGGAAGTGTCTAATCACTGTATTGCACACCTGAAATTAATCTTACACTGTATGTTAACTAACTGGAATTTAAATAAAAACTTAGGGGTGCCTGGGTGGCTTAGTTTGTTAAACATCCGACTCTTGGTTTTGGCTCAGGTCATGATCTCAGGGTTGTTAGATCAAGCCCCACATGGGGCTCTGTGCTCGGTGTGGAGTCTGCTTGAGATTCTGTCCCTCTTCCTCTCCCTCTCCCTCTGCCCTTCCCCTTGCACTCACACTCTCTCTCTCTTAAATAAATAAATAAATAAATAAATAAATAAAATCTTTTTAAAAACTTAAAAAAACATTAAAAACAAAAAGAATAGTACAACTCTACTAATCCTTTTACATAGGTTAATTAATTGCTACAATTTTTTTTTTTTTTTTTTTTTTTAAAGATTTTATTTATTTATTTGACAGAGAGAGACACAGCGAGAGAGGGAACACAAGCAGGGGGAGTGGGAGAGGGAGAAGCAGGCTTCCCGCAGAGCAGGGAGCCCGATGCGGGGCTCGATCCCAGGACCCTAGGATCATGACCTGAGCCGAAGGCAGACGCTTAACGACTGAGCCACCCAGGCGCCCCAATTGCTACAATTTTATCACATTTTCATCTCTCCCTGTGTAAAAATCTTTCCTTTTTTTTTTCCTCAGCCATTAAAGGAAATTAAAGACATCTGACCCTTCATCACTGAACATTTTGATATACATTTCATAAGTAATTAACATTTTTCTATATAACCACATTAATATTAACAGATTTAATACTAATTTAATAAAATTATCAATTATATAAGCCTTATTTTCAAATTACCACAAAATTTCTTATTCATAAATTTTCTCTCAAGGATGCAAATAAGATTCTTGAATGGCAATAGTTTGTTTTGCTATTTTCTCTCTAAATAATAGAACAGTTACCCATTTTTGTATTTTTCATGACCTGGAATTTTTGAATGGTCCAGGCCAGTTTTCCTGTTCAATGCCTCACATCCTGCATTTATCTGATTATTTCCTCATATCTATCTTGAACCCAGAGATTTTCTGGCAGGTGCATTACACAAGTGCATAGCAGGAAATGGATTCTTGAGTTAGGGGTTAAAAAGAAGACTGTAGCTTTGGCTACGTGTTAAGGCTCAGGAACAAAACCTTGGATAACGGTACCCAGGTTGTTCCCATCTGCTGCTGGGAATAGGCCTCTATTCTATATTCAGGCTTGGACCTGCTAGCTCAAAGTAGGGGAGAATATGTCCACAATCAATTATTCTTACACTTTACAAGTCTGCACTTATGGTTAGAAATGTAGAGAATCAAAAGAGATGGTGCTGATTCATGGAAAAAAGGAAGAATTGAATTTATGTAAAACCTAATTACACTTAAAATATTTATATGGCTGACAATTATTTTGATAAATAACATTAATGTTTTGGATTGTATATTTTATAAAGTGGTACTATTTTAACTCAAGCATTACGAGCTCTAAGGGGAAATGAAAATTGCATAATTATTGTAAATATATAAATGAACATTTTGAAACGATGTTTTTATTTAGTTCATAATATCACAATTTCAATAAAAATTATACTGTTTTCATAGTGCTTACAAATAAAATAACTTTAGGCCTTCCCATCTTATAGAGATATTTGCTTCTTTTTACCTCTAAAGAAATAGAGCAGACTATTTAATTCCATGATTTGTGAGTCAAAGAATTATGAATTAATTCAAAAATGACTTTGCCTGAAATATCTTTGAAATAATATTACTAAAATCAAATGGTATATGATGTAGATGAATTGAACAGATCAAATATAATACTCTTTTATACTTCTAATAATTTCGGTCTATATAGTTGCCAAGTTCATTGCGGTAAAACTTTTATAATCACCTACGGTAATAAATCTAATAGATTTTAGACTTAGCAGGATTATTTTTTAATATAATATAATTTCTAAAACTGGAAGCTTTCCACTGAAATCTATTAGGCTGTCTTATCCTGATATAATGTCCATTTCAGTAATACTTTGAACTTCTGAATAGTATTCACTTCACTAGATGATTTAGCTTATTCTTTCTATGAACTATGTTTTCTTGACAAGTCTTTGATTAACCATACTATTGCACACTCAGGTGTATGAGTTAATGACCTAAGTATATGTATGTGTGTGTGTGTGTGTGTGTGTGTGTGTGTGAGTGTATGTATGCACCAATTTGCACCAAATAAATGTTACGATAAATTTTGTTTTACCGTACACATATAAACATGGTATAAATATTTAACTATTTTGTTATATATATTTTCTTTATGCAGAGGAACCCTCTCCCACCCTCAAAATATGTTAGATTCCTCCTCCACATTTCCTCAGAATGTGATCTTATTTGCAGATAGGGTGCTTACAGATGTAATCAAGTTAAAGTGAGGTCATTTGGGTGGGTTCTAATCCAATATGACTGGTGTCTTTATAAAACGGGGAGATCTGGATACAGACAGACATGCATCACAGAGGGAAGACTATATAAAGAATACACATGGGGAAGATCATCTACAAGCCAAAAAGAGAAGCTTGGAACAGATTCTTCCCCTCAGTCCTCAGAAAGAACCAGTTCTGTCAAGACCTTGATTTTGGACCTCTAGGCTCCAGAGCTGTGAGACAGTAAATTTCTGTTCTCTAAGCCACTGTTTTGTGGTACTTTGTGATGGCAGACCTAGCAAACTCATACAGAAACTTAAAAAAAAAAAAAAAAAAGCAAAACATTATTTTTTTCTTTTCTTTACATTTAGATTCTTTTTTAGGCTTTCAACCTACATCAAAAATATAATAGCTATTTTCTAATAGTTATAGCATGTATATTATATCAATTTATTTATACCATTTTATTACTCAGCAATAACTTAAAAATAAATTAAACATAAAAATATGCTTTATAAGTAAAACGGGCATGAACTGATTTATTTGGGAGACAAAATGTTTCTCTCAGGACATTATTTGTATTTAGTGAAGAGTAGAATTTTCTCAATTCTTTGTTTCTTTTTTTCCCCCTAGAATATGTACTTTTTAAATATGTGCTGTTTGACAGGACATAATGAAAACACAATCAACGGGGCACCTGGGTGGCTCAGTTGGTTAAGCAACTGCCTTCGGCTCAAGTAATGATCCCAGGGTCCTGGGATCGAGCCCTGCATCGGGCACCTTGCTCAGTGGGGAGCCTGCTTCTCCCTCTCCCTCTGCCTGCCGTTCCCCCTGCTTGTGTTCTCTCTATCTGTCAAATAAATAGATAAAAAAAAAGAAAACAGTCAAGATTTATTTGGTAAATAAAAATTTAATATAAGGTGAAAATTTAAGAACTTATCAGTTTTACCTCTTTAATATTTTCAGGAAAATTTTTCAAGAATAATTACCCCTATGGTAAAAAAAATGAATAATTATTTTCATAAATAAAAGGTTATTATTATTCTAGAATAAATAGCTTTTCTAGGATGTGGCATAAACCTACAATCTTGAGTATGTAATTAATCATATCTTGACATTTCTCTTACATCTTACTGAATGGTAAACCCAACATGGTATCTGAATAGGGGCAGAGTTCCCAGGGTCTACATATTTAAATATTTTTGTAGATCTCCATTTTTATTTAAAACCATATTATATAGGAGCGCTTTGGTGGCTCAGTCGGTTAAGTTTCTGACTCTTGATTTCAGCTCGGGTCATGATCTCAGGGTTATGAGATCAAGCCTTGCATCAGGCTCCCCACTCAGCTAAATGTGTGCTGAAGATTCTCTTTCTCTCTCCCTCTCCCTCTGCCCCTCCCCCCACTTGCTCTCTCTTTCTCTATAAATAAATAAATAAATCTTTAAAACTCTATTATATATTATAGTTTTAAAACATTAATATAAAATATTAAAATATATTTAATGTATATTTTAAAACATGTTAATGTATATAATATATATAATGTATACTACACATAAAAAATGTCAACCCAGTTATAATTATTCTACAATAATAATTAAAATGCTTTATCATGCTTTAAAAATTAAATGTTAAATTTTTTCATAGTGCTTTTTGACTGCTCATTCATAGCTGGCATACTAGATTGTCATAGTCGGCTTAAAGCAATAGCAAATTAAAGAAAAAATTTCTCTAAAAATAATTGCACCAAAGTGAAATTCTGTCTTATAAATTCTTAACTCTCAAAAATTGTCACAAATGATTTGTCATAAATGCCACTTTTAATATGTAATTATCTATTTTTTAAATATTTTTCAGCAGTGTATTTTCTTATTTATTTTTAGTAATCTCTACACCCAATGTGGGGCTGGAACGGACCACCCCAAGATCAAGAGTCACATGCTCTTCAGACTGAGCCAGCCAGGTGCCCCTATAATTGTCTACTTTTTTTCTTTTTAAATATTTTACTTATTTATTTGAGAGAAAAAGAGAGAGCACATGCAGGGGGAGCCACAGAGAGAGAGGGAAGAGCAGGTTCCCCACTAAGCAGGGAGCCCAATGTGGGGTTCCTTCCCAGGACCCCGGGATCATGACCTGAACAGAAGACAGATGCTAAACTAACTGGGTCAACCAGGAGCCCCACTCCATAATTATCTATTTTAGCTGACTCCTTGAATTAATATAATGTGCAAGCATATTCATGATATGGATTCTAGAATTTTTACATACTCTAGTGACATTCAAAATTAAAATGTGCATGTATATTATGACACTAAAATTCCTGAAAAAATAGGAAAAAAATGAAGTTACTCCTTTAGCTTTCTATTGAGGAAATAGAAATAGCTATCACTGCCCTGGTCTTAGCTGTAACAATTTCAGGCTTTTTTTTCTTTTGTGTTAAACACCATGGGAGAACAAAATCTTAACCTATTATTTAATACGTTATTTTTTAAAGTTTATTTAATATTTAATTGGAATATATGAAAATATGCTAACACAAGAATTAGAGAATAAGTGTTTAATTTTATTTTTAAAATAATAATTATAGATATGTAGAAATCAAAAAGACTATAAAGACTATCAAGTGCAAACAAGAAAAATAAAAAGGAGGAAGGATTTAAGTAACAAATTAATTAATTTGAAGCTACTCTCTTCTTGTATATTCCCTTAGTATATCTGCTGAAATACATTTCCATTTGAATATACAGTAAATTTCCATTTATCCAAAATGGAGAGGAATTACTTTTCTCTTTTTAAATTAAAAATTGTAATTATTTTAAACCTTCTCATCAGAGGAGGACATACCAAGAAGGAAAAGAAATTTAAGTGTCAGAGTCTCATAGGTCAAAGTTCTGTGTCATTACTAGGTTTTGCTTATAGTTGTAGAATATTGGTAGGTAAGGAAAGCTGGTTGCAATCAGAAGGGATTTTTATGCAAGCATTTTTGGTCAATTATAGTAATTTATTGTTTTCATTTATGATTCTAAATAATATTTGCTTTCATACCAAAATTTTAGTTTTGTAATTTTGAATCCTTTTTCCTTAAAGAAGGTCTCCTCAAAGTATATAAGCTTCAAGCTTCACTAATCTGGACCTAGCCCAGGTTATCTGATATCTCCATATTTAAAAAATTAATTTGAACCAAAAAATTTTAATACATAAATTACTCAACCAGCAAACAAAATTTAATTTTCTATAATAACTCATTACATATTTTAAAACTTTCCATAACACTGGAAAGTTTTTGTCATTGTAAATATAAATATCTATAGAAAAATACGGAAAATATAAAATGTATGAACATGTTGGGAATTGTGATGAATTCACATTGTTAAGAACTTAAAAAAATACACACTAGAACAAAAAATTAATCAGGCTTTTCACAGGTTGGCATAAAATAAAATTGTGAGATCATTAAATACTAAATTGTAATTGAAGGAAATTTATATATAATGGAGAAACAGTAATAAGGAAAACCACAGTAATCAGGTTAGGAATCCTATTTAAATAAAATTGCACTATAACTTGTCATTGAAAGTGACATAACTACATATTTTAATAGGTATGACCAGCCTAAAAGTAAAACAATAATGATACATGTCTAGTGCTCAAAATCCATCACTTGGACCACACTGGCACACATGTAAAATAAAAGCATAATAAATTTATAATTTTCTTAGTAGATCAGCACATCAGACTCCTTAATAAGCAAGGAATCTTTTCTCTACTTTTGCATATTCTATAATTAGGGAAGTATAAATTACAGAGGTAAGCACATGCTGTGGCATACCTAACATATTTAACTATAGGCACTTCAGTCAATTATAATTTCTTTTTATTCATAGGCCGGATGCCAAATATAAATAGGCAAGTCAGAGAGTTGGCCAATTGTTGGATAATTGTTTGTGAATCAGTGCATATGCGTGTGTGTGTGCACATATGTGTGTGAATATGACCACATGTGCATTGTGTATACTTTTTCATGTAGGCAGAAACATAGTGAATTATGGAAGTTCTCTCTAACGAACATTTAAGAAGAGAGCAGAATCGTGGAGCACATTACAGTGTGTTTATTTTTAGTTTTCATTTGCCAAAGCAAATTGCTTTGATTATAGCAGTAATAAATTTAAGTGTTGTTCTGTTTCACAATTCTTGTATTTTTTTATTCCAAGAGTTTTGGTTCAGCAAGAAACTTATCTGCAGCAATTGAAGGCAAAGAAATATGTGATTTACTCATTAGTTAGAGATAAATTATCATCACATATTTTTTTATATGGCAGCCACCCACTCCTTCTATCTTACTGATAAAGCTGAATTTGTTCCAGCATCTGCATTACATACACGTGATTCATGAATAAATCCTTGTAATTTAAGTCAATCTTGGTAGGCTTACTCCCTTGGAGGTAAAAGGTTGATGGCCTATTATCAATTTCTGTCCAATGAGATGTCATGGAAGTCTTCTAGAGGATAGTGTGTCTTCTAAAAGAGGTCTTCTAGGTCTTGGAAACACAAAAGGAACATGCAGTCTTTTATTTTCCCCCCAATATTGTCAGGTCTTGATGTGACGTCTTGCAACCACAAGCGGAAATAGCCTGAAGATCAAACCAATACATTGAATATGAGATTGTAGGAAGAGGAAAAACATTTCTGATGATGGCATGGTGTTGACAAGAAGCCTAAATAATAAACTGAGTAATGTAAATATCTTAGAACTTCTTATTATATGTGACAGTGGGTGTTGTCATTGTTTAAATCATTTTAATTTATACTTTCTGTTACATGCAGATGAATGTCTCCTATTCAAATATCTCTCAAATGTTCCCAATTGTTTCTGTGCAGGTATGTACAGTTCACATACTATATGCCATATATCTTCTGTTTGTCTCTATAGATTCTTTCTCTACCCTTCCCCATGTTTTTTTTTTTAATAACAACATGAATTACCCAGAAGAAACATTATTCAAAATACAATCATGAAAAAAGTCTTTGTAAATAAGAAAAAAAATCACATATAGTTTGTTTTATGATTCTTTTGAACCTAAGAATGATTAAAGAATTATTGAACAAACCTGTTCTTAGATCAAGATGTTTTTAATGATCTATCTTTTACTTTCTCCTTAGCTCTAAAGCAAGATACCTCACAATCAGTTATATAATCAATGCATCTTTCAGAAGAATTTAGTAAGAATTTCCAGAAGTTTGATTTCTTTGCAATTTTTCATGTTACTACTAAAATAATAATCCCTTAATCACTGTACATACATTGTATTTTTTAACAAAATTTATATTCTTTCCTTGTGGCTATAGCATCAAGAGTGAAATTCTCAATATTTATCCCCCAAACTTCTGCAACTTGACTTCACTTAACCTAGTAAATCTACTTATAAAATAGTAGACTTTTTAGAGGAAGAATCCTAGATGCTATCTGAAATAATGCAGGGATTACTTCTATAGCACCCATTGTCTAAAGATCATTCTCTTTTTGTTTAAATATATTCAGAAATAAGATATTATTTTGTTATTATTATGCTACTTCTAATGTTTGATTCTACAGGAACTATTTATTATTTTACTAGACCCCAAGTTCCTTGTTATTCCTATTCAGTGGTTTTAGCTTTGCCCTTTAGCATGATTCATAATATTCTAATCTCTCTCTTAAAGTGACAGCCCTTCACGTGTTAACAGACAAGTTTTATATTCCTTCTTAACCTCCCCTTTTACAGTAAAACCATCAATATTATAACTAAAAATTAGTGTATAGAAACAACTGGCAAATATACTCTTAAAAATACTTTTCACAAGCATGACTTCATTTTCTATTCACCCCTCATATAACGTAATTTCTAGACCTATGTGACTGTTCTGTGTACAAAATGTAGAGCTTATATTTTCTATGTCCATCTTCAAATTCAAAGTTCCAGGAAGTGTAATATAGCTGACCAATGGTACAGCCTAGCAGTACCATGTCTCAGAGTGGCTTTCACATCAGTCAGGTTACTTTCATTTCTGTTCCTTAATTTTTTTTATGCGTCATGGAGTTTATATACTCTACTAAACTAGACACACTTTTTTTTTCCTTTCCAATTAAGTTAATCCTATACGTCCTTAAACACTGAACTTAAGTCAAATTTCATCTGTTAATATTACCTCTTTGTAAATAAACATGAAAATTTCTCTTTTGTGAAGACCCATTGTTCCTAAGCCTTTATTACAGAATTTTAATTATCTTGTTCAATGTTTCTTTCTCTCTCCTTTCGTCTATCTCTGTCTCTGTCTCTCCCTTTATCTCTACCTCTTCATCTCTCTCTCTCCCCTCTTTGGTGGATGATTTTTGATAAAAGGGAATAACTTTATACTTCTTTTACCACCTTCATTTTGACTGATATAGCCTTAGGTCTCCAGTGTATGCTCAACATCAGTAATCATAGCGATAACTAAAAACTATTTACATTTATAGATCAAAGACAGTGTGATTCAGAAATAAGAAACTTGGAAGAAAAAAATATTTTTTCAAGGTCCTAGTCTATTAGCACTAAAACCCTGACATTTAAGGAATTCATTTATCAAACAAAAAAGAATTACCTAATGCTTTGTAGCAAAGTAATTAAACTCCAGGGTCTCTACAAACTGTAAGGTAAGACCTTTCTTCCTGACCTAAATGTAGGGCAATCGATAAACATGATGGCTAGGGACAAAGATCACTAGACTTAAGTACCCTTTCCCATTTATGCCGTCATTTATGCAAAGAAACCTACTCTCATTTGCTAGATGGACCCAGTTAACTCTATCTTTAAGTATAGTTGAAGAGCCAATTTTCTTAACCATGGAGGAAAATCAATTTATATTCATAGAACAGGATCAGCTAATAAAATATTTTCTGCCTGGTAGATGTCATGAGTTAAGTACTCTATTGCATGTACCTCATTAAGTGCCACCACCTCAAATGTCATTTAGGTAAGTAGTGATATTGGAAATCCTCCAAAATGTAAAAGAGCTGCATGTGGCTTATCAGCTGAGTCTAGTAAATGCTAGCATCTTTGCTGAATCTGCAGAAATGCTGATGCATTTGATCTAATTTTAAAGAAAAGATGTTTTATAGCAATGTTTTAGTTGTAGTTTGGCTATGCAATGTGATAAGTTAAGAGCACTCTCGCTTTGATTTTTGAAATTTGCTCCATTGTTTGTAAAAAGCATACTTACGCTATTTTCAGAATTTTAGTCTCTAAGTCACTGATGAAAGTTTCATCTTCTACAGGAAGAATGAGAAGTATATAAAAAAACTTCTTAATTGTCCATGTATTTTATACACCAAATAGAAGATGCATGTTATGAATATGTTGTCTGTGTATATACATATATATATATGTATGTGTGTGTGTAAAATCAAATAATTGTGAAGATAGATAATAACTTGAAATACTAAACTGTCATCTTTTCTAGACCACATAGCCTGAGGACAAAAAATAGGAAGCTTGGCATATGGACTCTTGAGTTAAAGCAAATCAGTCGATGATGGAAGACAAATCATTCAAGCTGAAACTGAGGGAAATAACAATCATTGTCTATAATTTTGACTTGCAAAAGAAATTCCTGGGAATCAAAAGAAAGAGCTGAAGGAAATAAGCCTTGAGATTTTGTCATAGCAGCAGAGTTAAAATTAAAATATAAAATGAGCTAGACTTCCTGGTTCCAGGGAGATAAATGAAGAGCTTCTTAGGTATACATAGAGAGCAGGGGATGAGGTTTGACCCTGGAGGTTAGAGCCAGAGACAAGAAGACTACATCTAAAATGCTATAAGTACCTTGTATGGACAGTGCCTTAAAATATAAGTAATGGTCTATCATTAAGCCTCTGTTAGCTGTGGGGTATAAACCTTCCATCAATAGTTTCCAGTAATTTGATTTTAAATTTTCTACCATAATAATGTCTGTCAATGCCCCAGAACCTGGATGAAACCCATTTGAACTGTCACAAGTTCATATACATTTTAATAACCCAGTCACTCAAATACTCACACTTGCCAAATTAAATGCTTAAGTACTTGACACACAAAAGAGCACCAGCGGTGTAGAAAGGAATGCCTTGGCATTAATATTGAGTGAAATTGCATGGTGGGAAATCCTTCCCCCCAAACAAGCATTCCTCTAATATGTTTACATTTGAAATCTTCAACTTTAAACTATGTTTATTTTCCGGTCATTTAAAAATACTATTTTTGATATTGAATAAAACAAAACATTGCAAAAAGGAAATACTGAGCTCTTTTTATCAACATGGTGTTGGAGAGTTCACAAGAAAATTAGCATATTATCAATACATTTACAGCTCAGAATGAATTTTGTGAGTTTATGCTTTTAACCTCACCCCCATTTTCAAATACATTGCAATGATAGAAAAAAAGAAAACATTCTGGGGTCTCGGGTGGCTCAGTCAGTTAAGCATTGGGTCATGGTTCCAGGGTCGTGAGATGGAGCCCCCACATCAGACTCTATGCTGGGTGTGGAGCCTGCTTGAGATTCTCTCTCTCCCTCTTCCCCTGCCCGTCCCCCACTCTCTCTCTCTCTAAAATAAGTAAATAAATAAAATGAAGAAAACATATCTGTCTGGAAATAAAAATTTAACTTCCTTTAAAAAAAAAAGATTGGGTGGGAGCTTAAAGTAAGTGGCCTACTGGATTTGTGGTTCAGAGATTTTTATAATTTTATTTGCTAGTTAATAAGAACTAAAATTGGTCTGGAAGTATTGGTTTAGAGAAACCATGCATTTTCAAATTAAGATTATAAAAACTTAATTCAGATCTAAATGTTTCATAGGAACACTGACGGACATTAATAATAAGAAAACATTAAAACTTGGCAATGATAAAAGACATATTAAAATGAACCCCAACATAAAAGCAGTAAAAAATGTACCATTCATAGCACTCAGTAGAAGAATTACTGAAGGATGTATATCAACAAGAAGAAAAACAAACACAGAGAAAAAGATTACAAAGCAAGAAAATGGTAAGCATAGAAATAGACAAATTGATAATCTTGCTAGTTTATGTCTATAGATGTAAGAAATATCTGTGAGAATGGATTTTAAAGGTCCTTTGAAAAAGGATACCGATAATATTGGGTCAGGACAAATTTACCAGTATGAAAGTAGAAGTATTTGAATAGTGTTGTCTATTGGTCCTCCAAAAAAAAGAAATAATTTTATACAAGAATTTATGGGGTTCCTGGCATCCTCCCAAATCTCCCCCAAATAGACCAAAAGCTACATGCCCAACCTGCCAATAGCAGAGGTCATATTGGCCCATAATAGTGGATCCACTCCACCAGAGAAGAATAAACTGGAGTATCAGAAAGCTGTAAACTTGCCTGTTATTTGTAATTTGATTTTGGATATTCTACCAGCATTATGGTAGATTATTTGCTTACTTTCCTTGACTCCCATGCCCAAATTTATCTGTGTCTCACAGTTGTATTATAGTCTCATCTTTCTTCAAAGGGCCTGTAAAGATTAGATTTCAAAACCCACAGTTACATTTGTTGAGGAAATGTGGTTGAGGCTACTATACATTACGCCATTCATTATCACTGATGGATAGGCCCACAACAGAAAAAAAAAAAAAAATCAGAAATAATTCCAGGAAAGCTTAGTTTCCTCAAAGGAACATAGTGTTCTTACTCTATGAGCAATGACAATAATGTTATTGCTTTTCTTAACATTTTTTATTTAGGCTTCCAGTGTACTAAAATTCACACATGCAACTCAGCCAGACCATCTTAATCTCCACTTTTCTCTCTTCATTCATTCTTTTTTAATTTTTTTCTTATATACACTTTCCAAATCATTTGTGGCATAAAATCGGTGTACTGACTAAAATTTACTTTTTAATTCATTTAATGAAGAGTGTAGGAGATGATTGAAATCCCCATCTCAGGACAGGGGTCTTGAGGAGGAGGGGCTCAAGAAGTTAGGCAGCAGCTTCAGGTGGTAGATTTTGCAGGTGCTAACGTGAGTTAGTTGCTGCAGCTGCTTCTGTGTGAATGAAGCCAAGGAGAACTGGGATACAGGCAAAAATCTGAGGCATCCCTTACGTGTGTCAGGTATAATAACCAAACTGCAACTCACATATTTTTAATGAGGATTCAATCCTAACTTATTTCTATTTACTTAATTTTGGAAATCATGTACCAAACTTAATTCCTGTTTCTCCTTTCTATCTCCTTGTTCTTTTACCTTGTCTCATGTCCTGTTCTGCTTCAATGCTTCACCAGGTCTGCAAGTATAAATATTGTGCTTCCCCACCAGAAAATTGTAATAGCCCCCTAACATGTCTTCCGCTGGTGATCTCTTCCAGCTCAACTTCACACTGTTTATTGTTTCCAGAATCATCTTAAAGTACAGCCCCAAATCATTTCTATGTGACTCAATGGTGACCCCCTGTTTATAAAACTCATCAGAGTTCTTCACTCTTTCAGTCAAGGCTCTTCATCACAAGGTTGCAAATGTCCTTATAAGAGCATCTCATGCCTAACTTCTCCCCAAGATCTTTCTGTTCCTGGTATATGAGCCTTCTTTCTGTTTCCCAAATAAATTAAACCGCTCCTGACCCATATTACCTCTCAGATCCTTTCACATTCTCTTTCTTCCCCTGGAAGGCTATTCCTTCAGAGACTAGCATGGTTCAGTCTTTCACATGGCTTCAGATATGCCTTTAAATGGCTTGTTGTCTGAAAGGCCTTCCCTAATCACTTTATACAAACCAGTACGACTGCTCTGATACTCCCAAGTTTTCCTGTCAGGCTTTATTTTTCTATATAACACTTGCCTTTAACTGATAACTTATATATTCTTGCATTTGTTTATTTTCGTGTCCATCCATTGGAGTTTTGTTTTGGTTCCCTGTTGTGTTATCTGTCCATTGAAAAGTGCATGGTCTTTGGGACGCCTGGGTGGCTCAGTCGGTTAAGCGTCTGCCTTCGGCTCAGGTCGTGATCCCAGAGTCCTGGGATCGAGTCCCGCATCGGGCTCCCTGCTCCGCTGGGAGCCTGCTTCTCCCTCTGCCTCTGTCTCTCTCTCTCTCTGTCTCTCATGAATAAATAAATAAAATCTTTAAAAAAAAAAAAAGAAAAGTGCATGGTCTTCATAGATACTCAATAAATAGATGTCGTTAATGTGATCGTTTCCAGTCTTACCTCTTTCTGTCTCCATTTATGTCATTTATTTCTCAGAAAAAAAAATCACAGATCCTGCTTGTTGTCCTTCAAACAATGCACTTTCTTATGTCTACATCTTTGTCATATTATATTTATGGGTGTCTTCTCTAGGCACCACATGTTACTGAAATTATTTTAATTCTTCAAGTCACAGTTCTTGATAAAACTTTTCCAAATTCTTCCCACCATTGTGACCACATGTTCTCATAATATCCAAAAGGCATCAATCCCTACATGACATATTATATCACTTACTGTTTTAAAGTTATTTCTGACCTTTCTTATGCCTTTTAGTAGATTATAAATTCCTTGGAAACAATGCCAACCACTAAATCTATTGATAATTCTTGGACCTTCTAAGACAAATGATAGCACTAAAATGAATCTAAAATATTTGGGCAGTAACTTAGAAAGAATGTAGCTCCTTAATTTGCAATGTTATTTTAAGCACTACCAGAATATGTGAAATTGATATCTCAGTGTTAAACTGAAGATTTTTCAAGAGTTGACTATTCAATAACTTATAAAATGCATATTAATTTGCACTGAATCACAGCCAGGCACTGCAAAAGAAAGGTACATGCACACACTCTCAAATCCATAAGCTGACTGAGGCAGAAAAATGGCCCTCAAAATGTGTCCAGAGACTAATCCCTGGAACTTCTTAATATGCTACACTGCATGGCAAAAGGGACTTTGCTGGTGTAATTAGGTTATGGATCTTAGAAAAGGGAGATTATCCTCTATTATTGGGGGATTGGCCCATTCTAATCACATAAACTCTCAAAAGCAGAGAATTTTCTCTGGCTGGAACTAGGAGATAGGAGGCAGGAGAGGTCAGAAAGAATAGAAGCATGATGAAAATTCAACCATCCATTCTGGCATTGAAGATGAAAGTGGCAATGAGTCAGAGTAGGTGGGTGGCTTCGACAAGTGGAGAATCACCCTCAGCTGACAGCCAATAAAAAGAATTTCAGTCTGACAACCACATTAAATTGAAACCTGCCAACAACCTGAATGTGTTATAGAAACAGATTCTTCACCAGAGCCCTCAAAAACAGCAAAACAAGAAACAAAAATGCATCCCTACCAACACCTTGATGTCACCCCAGTAAGACTCTGAACTAAAACCCAGCTGAGCTGTGCTGTACCTGGACTTCTGATGTACAGAAACCGAGATAATAAATTAGTGTAGTTTTAAGTTGATAATTTTGTGGTAATTTGTTATGGCAGTGATAGAAAAACTAATATACCTGATAGACTTTACATTCTAATGGGGGAGGGAGAAACACACAACTTACAGTAAAGAAGCAAATCTCCATCTTTTGCTATTCTCTGGTGTCTCTTCCTCTCATTATATAGACATCAACCCTATCAGATGAAGACTCCATGCTTATGACCTTATTTAACCTTAGCTGCCTCCCTAAAGGTCCTGTCTCCAAATACAGTCACATTGGGGGTTGTGACTCCAACATAGTAATTTTGGGGGACACAATTCTGTCCATAACAGATAGTATGAACAAGATGACTGGTACCATTGCATTGCATTTTACGTGGGGGCCAAAGGAGTCAATGATAATTATCTCTAGTATTTTGGGCCTAACAAACTAGAACAATTGAAATGTGATTAACTGAGATGAGGGAAACCATGAGAAGAGAAGTAACTGTTCTGAAAAAAGTAAGTTGGACTTGCTGAGTTGGCTACCATGTATTGAAATGAAGATATTGAGTAAACAGTGAGATACGTGGGTGTCATACAATAGAGATAAATTTGGAAATTGTCATATGTGGAGAGTAATTAAAGCTTCTAGATGGGGTAAAATTATCAATGGAGTGAGACTAGATAGAATATATAGAAATGGGAGAGATTGGTGGACTGTTCCTTGGAGAACTTGGGTATTATGAGGTCAGGGATGTGAGGAAGAGCCATGAAAAGAGACTGAGAAGGAACGGCTGAGTAATGAAGTCACAGTAAACAGAAAAATGTACATAGTGCACTGAAAGCCAATTGAAGGCAGTATTTCAAGAGACAAAAATCATTACCTGTGCCAAATATTTTTTCGCTTTCATGCTTATGCATCTTGAAAAATGCTTCCAGATTATTCTTCACATATTTAAAAGATACTAATTATTAATGTACTTGTAATAATTATGAGTCCAAATATTTACTTATCATCAAAACAAATATATTTTATTATTGCCATAGCTATTTTTCTTGGTTGAAGAATTTTCTGATTGTTATAGGACTTCCCAAAATTTTATTGACTACTTTATAGAGAAATGATTTGTCTGAAGAAAAAAAAAAAATTAAAGCCAGGTATCCATCAAATGTGCAACAAATATCCTATCAATACTAAGACTAGTATGCTATGCAAGACATTCTTTAATTTTCAAACTGAATTTAACTTTTTATTTGATTTTTCAAATCTCGAAAATGCTATTATATAGTGTTCTGTCAGAAGACAGGCAATCAGTACTTGACATTTATGGTAATAATAAAATTGAGAAAAACTTGCTAATGACTATCTAGTACAGACTGGCACCTTTTGATTTAGTATGTGTTAAAAATGTGTCAATTATATTCCTTATTAATAACTCTGGAAGTACAACAACCAAATGTAGTACAAAAAATTCAAGAACTTAATATGACATGTGCATTAGATCTCCTTTTAAAGACTCTTAAGAAGAGATGCATATAAATTCATAATTGAATCACTTGGTATTTCATAATAAAAGAGCATGGTCTCAGAAATATTTACATGTTCTTATGAAAGCTCTTTCTACTACAAATATTCCTATTTTTCCTCTATTTATAAAGTTATTATACGTTCAAAACTACTTATTATCTCCTATCATATTTTCATTCTTTACTTAAGTTTTTTCATCTCCATATAATAAAGCAAAAGGTTTAGAAAGCAGTTACCCATCACACCGTTGTCACTGTTTGACTATACGAGGAATACTGGGATTATTAAGCTGTAGCCAGCGTGGTTACTTGGAAAGCCTTGGGCCACAACTATCTCAGAATGAATGAAATTATTTTTAGCTAGGAAAGCAAAACTTACAAGCTAGGCCCAACCAGTGGGAAAAAGAAAATGCCACATTTTCTTGTTTACTCTTTCCTGTCCTTCACTTAATTGTTATACGGTGACTCTGTATTTCCAGGCATTGTGTGAACATAGAATTTCATACAGCAAAGAAAAAAGATTCTTGTACCTTTTATTTTTAGTTATTGAGGAAGCCTCTCCTGACTTCCTTTAGCTTGAATCAGGGAACCATATGCCTATCTCTACTAATCACTAGAAAAAGAGTCACTTTTGTACATTATCTCTGGAGGGTTGGTCACACCTCACAAATGAGTATCTGCCTTGAGCAATCTCAATCCTTATCAGTGAGACTTGGTTTTTTGGAGGCCATGGGGAGGCACCTGATTAATTCTACATTAGGAGTTTTTACTTTCACAAACTACTGCTCTTTACATTAAGTTTAAAATATTGGAAACACTATGGTTTTTTTGTTTTGTTTTATTTTTTTGAAAGCCAAGTAAAGTATCAAAATGCAAATATTAATTTGTTAATTTTATTTTCAAATGTGCTGAGACTTAAATAAACCACACTTTAATCCTTTCATTTCTTAAATTGAATTTAAGAAGTTTTAGATTCATTTTATAAACCTCTGTAGAATAATTTTCTTACATTTTAATACCAATATACAGAAAGGAACTTCAGTAGAAAACCATTGAAGTTATTTAACTAAACCAAACATTTAATAACACAAGCAGACATCGCTTAATGATAGCTGGGTGAGTATGGCATTATCAATAGCTTCTCCAGTTTAATCACAGAAAAAGAATAGAAAATTATGCTATTTTTATCTCAGTACCAATAAATGTCTATTTGTCATGTATACTTGATCTAAGAAAAGACAAGAACAGAAGGTAGAAATTTTCTTCTCAGAAAGGATGACATTTATTCTTGCCATATGCTAATGTTATAGGATTTTTGTTCCCTTAGTGCCCACGGTTCTTGGTCACGCTGCTTCAAAGAATGAAAAGGTGGACCAGAAGAAGAATGGTGGGCAGCAAAGCAAAGTTTATTGAGCGATAGTACAAAGATTCCAGAGAGGGAGGGGCCCAAGAGGGTTGCCATTTTGGCATTCAAATCTGGGGGTTTTTATAAGCTTTTTTTGCAAAACTATCTTGAGTATCCTGAGTGTGGGCCCCCTGTGGATTGGCTGCTAAGCTGTGGGAATCAGGGCTTTGATCATGCACCCGTCTACCTATCCAGTTATTGCTCACGTGTTGATGGTCTTTTGGGCTGACACCTGGAGACTAACTGCCTCAACTTGGGACAGTGACCAATGTTTTACGGTTAATTGTTTTGCTTCAGGATATTTTGCAAAAGTCACTTCGGTAGAGGCTGCTAGATAGGATTCTCTTGTCGTCTTGTCTAAGCGGTACAACAGGACGCTAGCGCGGTTTTAGTTGTCCCGGCTCCCTATTTTCTTATTGGGGACCCTGGTCCTGACTACCTAAGTGTCCAATTATCTCCTAACACTAATTTTAAAAAGGTATTTGGTCAATCAGAGTGATTATTCTATTGCTACTGATTCCAAATTAGTTTTTATTTTTGGCTTCAAAGTGATACTTCATTTTGTAGGAAACACTTTCAATAGAACAAATACTGTATTTGGGAATAGATGAAATATTAAGTCTCTGAAGAAAAAAATCATGTGCCCCAAATATTTCAAAGTGATTTTCTTTTTGCACACATACACATGCACACAGACACATGCACGCAAACAGGCATACACCTATGTCATAATCACAGAGAACATAGAATACTTCACATTTGGATTAATACATGCCTTGTATATACTTCAGTTTTGAAAAATGAAGTCACTTTTGTTTCATTAATCACAGAGGTTAGAAAACTTTTAATAGTGTTTCTCGGGGCACCTGGGTGGCTCAGTCGGCTAAGCCTCTGACTCTTGATTTCTGCTCAGGTCATGATCTCAGGGTCCTGGGATTAAGCCTCACATAGGGCTCCTTGCTCAGTGGGGAGTCGGTTTATCCCTCTCCCTCTGCCCCTCCTCCCCTGCTCATGCTCTCTCTTTCTCTTTCTCTCTCTCAAATAAATAAATGAAATCTTTCTAAAAAATAACATAGTGTTTCTCTTTTCATTTAGACATCCTAATTTTTTAGAGCAAAATGTAAACATCTCAAACATCCTGAGACACAGATTTGGCAACTGAGTTAATGACAGTGAGAACACAGACATCCCATTCTAAGTTATTCCCTTTTAAGAATCTAGGAAAAACAGGGGCTCCTGGTGGCTCAGTCGGTTAAGCATCTGTCTTTGGCCCAACCCAGGTCATGATCTCAGAGTCCTGAGATTGAGCCCCGTCCCTCCCTGTTGGACTCCCTGCTCAGTGGGGAGTCTGCTTCTATGTCTCCCTCTGCCTCTCCCTGCACTCCACCTCTGCTCATGCTCTCCCTGTCTCAAATAAATAAATAAAATCTTTAAAAAAAAAAAGAATCTAAGAAAAGCAGTGTCACTGCATGTATATAGATAAAATATTCATTGCCATTTTTAAGTAATAAAAAAGTGGAAAGGAACTAACTATCAATAGTGGAACTGTAGCTATTAAGGTACACACGTATATGGATCTATTTATAAAAGTCAGCGAAAGCATGGCAATAGCTGTGCATATGAACAGGACTAGAATATTGCACAACAACGAATGCTAAGAATAATGCTGTAGAATAAAAATGGGAGTGAGAATTATTCTTTTATACCACTTGAAAATTTTCATCAGTGACATTCATTCTGTTGATATGTTTTGAGATCTGTTTTAGTGACACTTTAAAGACAAAACATGGGAAACGGTATTTTTCCCTTCTATTTATTTTAATTTTCCTTTTCTAAAAAATGATCTTCCATTGATTTGTCTCTCTTTCATTCTATTTAGAATTTTAGAAGATTTTTTGTTTGTTTGTTTGTTACACACTGATGATTTGCATTTTATCCAACTGGTATTTAGCTGGATGACCATGACAGAGAGGCTCCTTTTTCCTCACATGTCTCAAGCTTTTTGTAGCTGCTTTGGTATGTATGACAATCTACATAATAATTCCCAAGGCATTATCCCTTAGCTCAGGCTCCAGCCTGTTCCTCTCTTACAGCTTTGATCTGGAGTACATCTCAGGTGATAGCATATTCTGGCATTAAGTTTATTCCAAAGTTTAAATATGGATGATCATGGAAAGATCACACTTCCGTAACATTGATGCTTGTGATTAAGTGAAGGTACGAGTGTTTTTTATTAGAAATTGGAAAATTAAAGAAAAAAAAACAGAAAATTATTTTTTCTTTTCTTCAGAGAGAGAGAGAGAGAACACAAGCAGGGGGAGTGGCAGGCAGTGGGAGAAGGGAGCTCAGCAGGGAGCCTAGATCCCAGGACCCAGGGATCATGACCTGAGCCACCCAGACTTCCCAAAACACAACTTTTAAAACACTTGCTACAGAAAGTACAAAATAAATTAGCTCTTTCTGTTTAAATAAATTTGTACACTTTATCTTTTCACCATCACCTTCTGATGTAGGAATTAAGAATTTGGATTCTGACAGCCTCAGTTCACAACTAGATTTCCCCTTTCACTCTGTGACCTTGGACATACGGTGTCCCCTGCTCATTATAATTGGTATATTAGTAACTCACTAGGTTATTTTGAAAATTATTACATTATTTAAACTGTTGTCATGATACATGAAATGGAATCCCTAAATTGAAATTATTATTTTACCACAATGAGAATGAGTTTTCCAGTATAAGAGAAATTGTGTCAAACTAACATTTTTGAGGGGGTACCTGGGTGGCTTAGTCGTTAGGCATCTGCCTTGGACTTGGTCATGATCCCAGGATCCTGGGATTGAGCTCCTCATCGGGCTCCCTGCTCAGCAGGAAGCCTGCTTCTCCCTCTCCCCCTGCTTGTGTTCCCTCTCTTGCTGGCTGTCTCTATCAAATAAATAAATAAAATCTTTAAAAAAAAGCAACTAACATTTATGAAATCTTTCCAATGTTTTGTTTCAAAAAGTGATAATTTCACGTAATGGGGTTTCAACAAGCCTTTTACAAATTCTTAATAAACTGTGAGAAAGTAACATAAGGCATGGCGTTAGACAGCAAATAAAAGCTCTTAAATTCTTTTTAATATATATAAGTTGCAATTCAAGCCATTAAGCTTGGTGCTGTGAAGTGGTTGTATTCACTAATAAACTCAAACTCTCAAGTTAGTCTAGGAAAAACTAACACAAACTAAGTTTGTATAGAATATAAGCTCACTTATAAACCACAAGCAGTAACAAGACATTTCAAATAAGTGAAAGTGATCCACAGTAGAAATGTATCAAATGATTTATGAGGGATCAAAAGGAAGAATAAGAATAACATATGTCCACACAAAAAGCTGTACAAGAATGTTTATAGCTGAGTATTAAAATTGCCAAAAAAGTGGAAACAATCGTCCATAAACTGAAAAATGGATCAGCAAGATATAACATACCAATACCATGGAATAGTATTTAATAATAAAAGGAAATGAAATAATGATACATTCTACAACATGAATGAAATTGAAACCATTAAGCTAAAAGAAGCCAGTTACACAAGGGTACATATGGTATCATTCCATTTAAATGAAATGTCCAGAATAGGCCAGTCCATAGAGTCAGAAAGTAGATTAGTGATTCCCCGGGGAAAGACAGAGGTAAGAATGGGGAGTGACTACTAATGAGTAAGAGATTTTATTTTGACGTTGTGAAAATGTTCTAAAATTAGCCAGTGGTGATGATTGCACAATTTTGTGAGTATACTGAATACCATCATGTATACTTTAAAAGAGTGAATTTATAGTATGTAAATTATATCTCAGCAAAGCTATTATTGAAAAAAAAAATATCTAGACCAGAGGTGAGAAAACATTTTATAATGAGCCAGAGAATAAATCTTTTAGGCTTTGCCAGCTACATATAGTCTCTGTCACATACTCTTCTCTTCTCTGTCACATACTCTTCTCTGTCACATACTCTTCTCTTTTATGTATTTATTTTTTCACAATAGCTTAACAATGGAAAAGCATTCTTAGCTAAAATAGGCTGTGGCCCAGGTTTGATCTTTGAGCTGTAGTTTATTTTTACTCTTGATATAGACCATTAGTTCTCAAATTTGTTGGTCACTCAAATAACCTAGAAACTTAAAGATACAAGTGCCTGAACTCTATCTAGACGTTCAAAGGCAAAATGTAAAGAAGTAGACCTTGGGAATCTTTACTTTTAACAGCATTCCTATAGGGTTCTTAAGCATGCATGTACATAAAAAGACTAGAAAAATCTAACCTAATATATTTATTATAGTTATTATATTCCTGATGGCCTAAATTACTATCAGCGTGGCTCACGATTTTATCCCTAAAGAGTGACACACTAATACTAGAATTAGGGCTTCTTATTTGCTGTCATAACAGAAAATAATTACTCTTTACATCCAAATATATAAGTGTATTTGTCTTTTAATATTTTCCTTATTTATTACAGTGAAGACCAGATTTTCCTGAAAATTTTCTTTGCCATTATACTCCATGATAATATAACTTTTTTGAGAAATATTACTAGACATATATACTGGCTACCTACAATAAATTAAAAAGAAGTAATGAACCAAACAGAAAAAAAGTAAAAAGTAGTCATGATTTAAAATGTTTAGATATAGGTAATGTGGAGCACAAAATACTAAACTTGAAAATTATGAATTATATTACAAATATAATAGATAAAATAACAACAGAATAATTAAGCCAAAAGTCATCTGATCATATTTGTATTAATTTTAAAATTACTTAATAAAATAAAGAAAATTAAAATTAATTATGACATAATTTTAAAATCATCAAGCTAGTTCACAATCAAAAAACAAGATTATGTTTGTTTATGGGGTGTGAAGAACGACTGACAAAACATAAAGGGGATTTTCAGGTGATAGAAAAGCTCTGCATCTTGATTATGGTTGGTGCATACATGGTGCATAGATTTTCTTCAACTCATTTAATTGTAAACTTAAGATCTGTACAATTACTATATGTACATTTTACCTCATAAAATACAAATATTAAAAAAAATCTCAAACAATTTCATATCAGAATTGATAAAGAGGTCATTAGAGATTCAAAGGTAAAAATAAAAAAATGACCCAAATTGCTTCCAAGAGACAAGGCAATAGATACAGGAGTAGGAGCTCATAAGGAACGACAGACAGTAAGAAAGTCTAACATATGTCTCCTTGGACTTAGAGAAGGAAGAATGAGAGAATGGGAAGGAGGTAACACACTAAGAAAAAATGTTTCAGAGCAGATGAAAAACTTCAATTTAAATACACAAGAATATAAATCCCAAGCAAGGTAATTAAAGGTACCTTAAAGTGACTGTATAACAGTATAGAAAGGTGTTAAAGAGAAAAAAAAAAAGTTTATGTTTAAAGATAAGTTATAGTAACTTCTCAAAATCAAAAATAAATTTCAGGGGCGCCTGGGTGGCTCAGTTGGTTAAGTGACTGCCTTCGGCTCAGGTCATGATCCCGGGGTCCTGGGATAGAGCCCCGCATGGGGTTCCCTGCTCCACGGGAAGCCTGCTTCTCCCTCTCCCACTCGCCCTGCTTGTGTTCCCTCTCTTGCTGTCTCTCTCTGTGTCAAATAAATAAATAAAATCTTAAAAAATAAATAAATAAATAAATAAATAAATAAATAAATAAAAATAAATTCCAGAAAACAATGGAATTTTATTTTCTGTGAAAAAAGCACATAAATTCCTAGCTAGAATTCTGTATTCAATACAAATATATTTTAATAATATTAGAAAAATAGGCATTTTTACCAAAGTAAGAGTTTGCTGTTAGCAAAATCTCACTAAATACAAATAAATTCATTAGTGAATTAAATAATAAAATAAAATAAACAAGGAAAGTTATTTCAGATGGAAGGTCAGATTGAAGAAGAAATAGAGGAAACAAGTTGTCCAGGGAACAAATAATCACTTTGTAAATTTACAATAATAATCATTTTAACATTTAAGAAAATTAAACTAAAATTAAAATATATTATATTGTATACGCATTGACAAGAGAGGAATGAAATTAAAGTCTTTTGCCTTGTATTTGCCAATCAGAAAGTGAGTAGGGATACTAGCATGCCCATAGTCACCGATCCACAAATATCAAAATAAGAAAGTTCTGAAAACACATATTTTTTTAAAAAATTAGTATTAATTCATTAAGTGCGAAATCTTGAGCTGAACTGAAAAAAAATGTAATAGTAACTTTCATTTATCTAATTGCTATTTCTAGTTGAATTACTATTGGTTTCACAACACATTAATAGATTTTTTTTTTAATTTTAGAAATATTACCTCTTTCAAGAGAGATGAGAGTCTATGTGAATTAAGCTGATGTTCACTAGCATTGCTTTTGTTTTGTTTATTAAGCTGGGTGCCTCATCCAAGTCTGGGCTTGGGCATAGGGTTGGGATCTTCATAGGCAAACAAAGAATGCTGGAGAAAAGAAAAAACAGTAAAGCTTTTGGTAATCAAAATCTTAAAACTTGAGGATGATCAATTATATGCCTAGATCCCTCCACAGGATATTTGAGTTCTGGGGATGCTCAAGAGGCCAGAGACCTAGATTGAGTTTGTCTTTTTAAAAGGCAAAGTAAAATTCCCTGCATTGTCAGTGTGCTCAAGGAACAAAGCAAGGAGCTAGTCTTTGCCTACAGATATATCCTGGAGATCTGTTCTACGCTGGGGTAGGAGACTGGAAATACAAACTGGGGAAATGTTTAAGAATAACAATGAATATTCTGTAATCTTTCAGGAGTGAGGCCATAAAAACCTGATAAAGACTCAATCAAAAGCCCAAGAGCCCATGCTCAACGGACAAGAATGAAGCAGAGATACGCCAAATATCCTCCAGTTTCCATCCAGCAGTGCCCGTGTTTGGGTTGAAAAGATACCCTTGCTCTATCTGCATAACAGAGGAGTGAGAAAATCTTCCCTGGTAAAAGAAAACAGCATCCGGATTCTCTACAGTAACTTTAAATATACAGCTTAGCATACCATAAAAATTATTAGACATTCAAATAGACCAAAATATGACAGATACTTTAGAGAAAATTAACAACAGCAAATGTGAAAATGGTCAAGAATTTTGACTTAGCAGAGAAAAATGGATAAAACTATGCCTAATACAATGAAAAACATATATGAAATTGTGACTAAAATAGATAAAAAGGAGAATTTTGCAAGAAATGTGACATCTTTAGAATAATCATAGCCATATGCTAGAATAGAAAAATTCAATGTCTGAAATTAGCTAAAGGTACAGAATTAATAACTTCAACACAAAAAATAATTAGCAGACTAAATAATAAATACATAAATAAATAAATAATAAATGAAAATAAGATGAAAAACAAGAGGAAAAATATAATAGAAAAGAAAAGTAGAAATGCAAAAGGGAATTCAAAGAGGTGATTAAGGAAAACGTGTGAAAAACAACTAATTCACGGTGAGTGAACCTACTGCAGGAAAAATCCAAAGAAAACCACACTTTGGTATATCATAGTAAAATTCCTGAAAATCATAAAAATAACTAAAAGTAAAAGATACATAGTTCTCAAATAAGCAACAATAACACTATCATTTACTTCTTAAGAGAAACATTGGGAAGGAAGATACACTGGAAAAATATTCTTAAGCATTGAGAGTGAAATATTAGCACATTTAAAGTTGCTGAAAATTTTAAAGATAAAAGATACTATAAATGTTATGCCAATAAATGTAATAAACCTTTCATTAGACTGTTCAAAAATAAAAAGGAATCACTGGAAAATACTCCTATGTGGTTTTTAACAAGGTATTTGATTCTTATTCCACTATTATTTTTGTTATTTTCAATACAGCTGTCAGATCAAAATGGAGACCTAAAAAATTTTAATCAGAGCACAAAAACTGAAAAATACACAAATTAATAACCTAAGTACTTAGGATCATTAACATTCATTACTACAAGAGAGGGAAAAAAAATTAAAAGACCAGTTTCAACTTGAAGGGAAATATTTTTAACTTACAATGCATAAGGAACTAACAACAAAAGTAAGTCATACTTTTGTTCATGTTCAAAAAAATGAAAAAAAGAAAAGAAAATCACAGAAGAAAATAGACTAAAAATTTGAACAGATATCTGACAAAACAGGTTGTGGCAAGTGGTCCATAAATGTGTGAAAAGTTGTCCAAATGTTTTAGTGATCAGGGCACTGAAAATTAAAACCTATCCATTAAATTATCAGAAAAAAAATTAAAAATAAAATAAAAAATGGACAACTTTAGGTTTTGCTGGATTTTGACCTCCTGTAATATTTATCCATTGTTGGTGGGAATATAAATTAGCACTACCTGGCATAATTTAGCCATCTCTTATTTCATGACCCAGCAATTCAATTCTAACACAAGATATATAACTTAGGTAAATACTATACTGGAAGAGTTTCAAATATCCTCATATACATGCATTGTTTAGAAAGGCATAAAACTAAGAATAGGTTATTTGTCATGAAATGGAAATCACAAAAATAAAAGAGATAGATGCTCGTCCAACAAATTTGAACAAGTGCCTGGATGAAAGGAATGAGAAAGCTTTGCATATATCTTGGATTAAAAGCCTTTCAAGCAGAAGGAATAGCTAAAGTAAAAGTAAAAAATGTGACTTCACTTGGCATATTGAGGACCCATAAAGTAGACAGAAGAGTGGGAGGGCTGAGGAGGTAAAAGGGCAGATCAAAGAGGTAATAAAGAAGAGAAAGTGTGTATAAATCTATGTGGCTATTCTCAGAAGGGAATCCCTGTATGGTTTTGAGCCATAGTGTGGCATTATCTGATTTAAGTTTTAGCAGGATCATTTTAAAATAAAATTATAGTAGACAAAGATGTAAATGTTTCTACAAGGGAAATATTTCTAGGGTGCCTGGGTGGCTCAGTGGGTTAAGCATCTGCCTTCAGCTCAGGTCATGATCCCAGGGTCCTGGGATCAAGTCCCACGTCCGGCTCCCTGCTCAGTGGGGAGCCTGCTTCTCCCTCTCCCACTCCCCCTGCTTGTGTTCCATCTCTCGCTGTCTCTCTCTCTCTGTCAAATAAATAAATAAAATCATAAAAAAAAAATATTTCTACAGCTAATTCAATAATCTTGTTAGGAGATAATAGGAACTTAGAACAGGGTAGAAGACTGCAAGAGAGATATTGAAAAGATGGTCAAATTATGAACGTAGTTGATGAACAAATATGCAATATGAAGACTTCAAATGGTTCAAGATATTTAGGCTTATTATCATTTTATTTTCTGAACAAATAAACTTGAAATGTGAAGGACTTAGCACTTGTACATTTCCTGCACACATATCAATCAGCTGTGTATTTTTTAAAGATTTTATGCATTATAGACAGAGAGAGAGAGTACATGCCTATGGGGGGAGGGATGGGGGGAGGGCAGGGAGAGAGGGAGAGAGAGTCTTGAGCAGACTCCACATTGAGTGCAGAGCCCACACAGGGCTCCATCTCACAACCCTGAGATCATGACCTGAGCCGAAACCAAGAGTTGGATGCTTAACTCACTGCACCCCCCAGGTGCCCCATCAATATGCTGTGTATTTTTTTTGATCAAGAGAATCTCATCCAAGCAATAAAGTAGGGATCCAGCTCCTTCCATTATATGACTCTGCCTCTTTACACATGGTCTGAGATTTTCTCCACACCAGCCACCAGAGCACAAAGGGTCACAGAAGATTCTAAGTGGTATTTATTTTCAGCCAAGGACTTACTGTGGTATATGTCACTTTTGCACACATTCTAATGGCTAGAATTAGTGACATGATCTCATCTACTACAGTGGAAATTGGGACAAATTATTGAGAAAGAATGAGTTTTGTTAATCACCCTAGGTTACTGACTGAATAAAAATGGGATTTGCTGAGAAAAATGCGGATGGAGCTGGTTTTTGTGGGAAGAAATCGGGACTTCCACTTTGGACATGTGAAACTGTAGAAACATTTTGTCTAAGTGGAAATTATTGATAAGGCACTTGGATGTGTGTATCTGCAAGTATGGGAGCAACCTGAGCAGCTCATTAAATTGGGGAGTAGCCTGCACATAAATTATACTTTAAAAAAAATCTTTTTTAAGATTTATTTATTTATTTGAGAGAGAGAGAGCACGTGTGCGTGCACATGAGCGTGGGGAGGGGCAGAGGGAGAGAGAGAGAATCCATAAACAGACTCCCTGCTGAGGGCAGAGCATAGAGGGTCTCAATCCACCCACATTTGGCTGTCCTACTGTGGACATGAATTG
The DNA here is from genome assembly GCF_004348235.1 of Phoca vitulina. Taxonomy (NCBI): domain Eukaryota; kingdom Metazoa; phylum Chordata; class Mammalia; order Carnivora; family Phocidae; genus Phoca; species Phoca vitulina. Next base: position 2,657,719 of record NW_022589711.1, read on the forward strand.
GGCTTTTTCAGGTTTACATTATGAAAATAGTGCTTTGTGGAACATACTTGTGGTTGTATGTGAGGCTTTATAATGACAAAATATGGGATTTAAGCAGTAAGAAGATAATTTAGATGTCGAAGGGTCTAAACTTTTAAGTAGGGAATTAGGATGTTGAAAGAATGAAGGTATAGGACAATAAAAGGATGATAGGATTGATAAAGTTTAAGTGTCATCCTTACCTCTGTATCGTTCCAATTTTAGTAGTTGTGCCGCCAAAGTGAGCGCCGGATTGATAAAGTTTAAAACTTCATTGCTATACATAAAAGATGATGAGTAAATGATAAATTATATTTTCTTCATGATGAAATCATTTAACATTATAATATTTTACTTCCACATTGATCAATAGATTAAATGTAATCCTTATAATAGTAATAGAAGGATTTTCCTGATGTCTTCAAACAACTTACCCTAGAGATTTTATGGGTGTATAAAGTTCATGGATAGTGCTTATCACAAAATCATAGTAAAAATAATATAGTCCTAACAGTGAAATTAACAAACGGACCAGTAATGAAAGCTTAGTACTAGATGCATGTACATATAAGAAATTGTACCATGATAAAAATGATACCACATACCAGTGCGAAAAGATGAATTTTTACTAAGTCATTTGGAAAAAAAGTTATCATTTAGGAGAAAAATTATCATTTACAGAAAACTAGAGCTAAACATTTACACTGTATTATATAGAAAAAAAAAACTCCAATGACTAATCGTCAAAATGTGAAGAAAAAAACTGCCAGTGTAATCAAAGAAAATTCAGAGAATTTAATTCTTACTCCGGGATAGAATTCATGTATTAAACAAATCCCGAAGAATATATCATAAGCAAAATTATGAATTTGACTACATACATACAAATTAAAAATTTCTGTTTAACAAACAACTCTATTGAATAACAGAAAGATAACAGTATGAGAAGATATTTGCACCATCTAAATCTTAAAATGGATTAATCTCTGGAATATAAAAGATGTCCTCAATATACTCAAGGTAAATATTAGAGAATTAGGTATAGTTAATGAACAGGAAATTCATCAGTGGGGAAATCTGTAGAGCAGATAAATCCATTGCTATTTTAGGAAACAGTTGTCTAGTATATTGCTTGCAAGTCTATAGAACAATATAGCCATTCTAGAGGTCACCCTCAGAAGAATATAATGAACTAAGGCAAATATTCACTCTAGAATCCAGCAATCCATCCTGTACATAAATGAACAGAAATGCTTGCCCTGGTCCATAAGGAACATTTGTGGAGATTGTCCTTTTATGTAGATATGTGCAACTGATTATTGGAAACAATGTGCATCCCAGAGTAGGAGGAAGTATAGGTGAAATGTGATTAATGCACACAGGCAGCGTTTCAGCAATTATAAGCAATTAATTTATAAGAAGTGCAACATGGTTGGAGTAAATAATGGTATATACATTACATAATGCTGGGTAAATTACATAATGCTATATAACAATGCTGAGTTAAAAAAAAAACAGAAAAAAATGAAAAAAATGTTTTCCAACATCATAAACTAAAATTAAAAATCCTACATATTTTATAATGATACACATATATTCTAAAATGTTTATCAAACACATTGAAGTATATACTTTGGAGAAAACAGGAATCGTTATGTGGACAACAGTAAATAAATAATAAAAATAGAGCATACTTTCATGGACAAGGGTAGTATAAGTTTAAGAAAAGTCATTCCCAACTGTACATGTCTGACATCTAAATAGAGACACATATGATATATACATAATTTTTACTACTTTTTGCTTCATTTTCCAGACAAAACCATATTTTTCTGTCTTTGCCTGATTTGTAGAATATTATATTTAAAGAGCTTTACAAGGATTTATGTATATTTGAACTAAAATTGTAGATTCTTTTAAGAGCAGGACATTAATAAGAATTAGCATAATTTGCATGTCTGCCGGTTGTATAGGTAAGTTATTTTCCTTGCATCACACTACATTAGAGTTCTTGTTTTGCTTCTCTGTAACTTTGAAACAAATTAATGTTAATAAGATTTTAATACTATTTCAAAAATTTTCAAATATTTTCTCCTTTTAGCTTTTATCCTATTATAGCAAATGTATTTTAAAAATAAAGCACTTTATATTTGATGTTTCCTGTAACAATGAGAAAGTCAGAGTCTGAGGCAGGAAATAAGTGTGATTTCATATTTAATTCAAATTCCTTTTAATCCTTAGTTTTGTAACAGCCCCCTGAAAAACACTGGATTTAATATGAGTTCAACAAATCAGTATCTTCATGAACACTAGTTTATATGGTACTCCTAGTAGTTTCAAACTGCTCCTACCAGTAGAAATATGGTTTTAATAAAGCACAAACTATATTTCTTTCTATAGAATAAATAAAATTTAACTATATATATATATAGTTAGATTTCATTGTAAATTTAATATTTAGAAATATTCCAGTATGTGTTTTTCACTTAGTTTCACCCTAAATAATGCAAGTTAACTAGCACTTTTCTTTTCCACTTTCAGATTGCTTCTTCTCTTGTCTTGAACTTGAATTTAGAAATGGCAGAATCTCAATAGAGGTAGAGGGTAATTTCCCACAAGACCTAGCTAATTTATAGCTTTAAACACACCAATGACCCCTGCAATTTGGCAGTTGCTTCATTAATTCCTCTACACCTGCTCCATTTATCTTGCAAAAAAAAAAAAAAAAAAAGACAGATAAAAGGCACAATCCTCTTTCACTGCAGATACTGCAAAGAAAAGTCCTTCACGTCTTTCTGAAGTAAATTGTAACCAGCATTATGGAGAACAAAAAGACAGCAGTGTCAGATGAATGTTCCCAGTTTGTCACTGGGATGAAGAGGGAAAGTTTGAATGGCCACATATTTTTGGAAGAAGTTTTTTCTACTCTTTGAAATGCTGTGGCTATTCAAAGACGACTTCAGTTTTCACCAAGGTCTGCCATCTAATTCATACAATTTTAGAATTTAAAAAATAAAAATAATCTGAGATTTTTTTAAATAATATTCTCTTATACTTAATGATAAATTATGTAGGCACCCTGATTATCTATCATCTATCTATCTATCTATCTATCTACCTATCTATCTATCTATCATCTATCATTTATCATCCTTCATCTATATCATCTATCTATCTAATGAAAAAGATCAAACACCATTTTAGGCTACCTCTATTTTACACATTTATAAGAACAAGCCATTTATTTCCATGAAATACAAACTGTAACATGGGTACTTTTAGCAGCATGAAAAATGTACTTTGACAACAAGGAGTTGCATTGATTAAAAATAAAACATTTTAGGGGTGCCTGCGTGTCTAGTCGGTTGGGCTTCCAACTCTTGATTTCAGCCCGGGTCATGATCTCGGGGTCCTGGGATCCAACCCCAAGCCAGGCTCTGTGCTCAGCACAGTCTGCTGTTCTGGCTCCCTCTGCTCCTACCCGCCCTTCCCACCCCCCCCCCCACCCCCGCATGCTCTCTCCCTCTCTCTCTCTAATAAATAAATAAAATCTTAAAAAAGTAAAACATAAATAAAAATAAAACATTTTAGTGTCAAATTTAGGAAATCATTTATTTAACTGGTTGACTATCCAAGCACTTTTGTCCTTCTGTTTTTTTTTTTTGCAGTTATTTTTATCTTTATAGATTGCTCCATAAAAACAAATGAAATTTGTATTTTTGTTCTTTTAAGGTAAATGGTTTGATTTGGTCTCTAGAGGTGACTACATTTTAAAAAATAATTATGATAACTAGTAAAATATATTAAGATAAACTTTTAAGAATTTGTATTATTGACATATATTAAAGGCAGATATAAACTTGAAATAGATATAGGTCTCCTCCTCAATATTCCGATTTTTTATTACAGATTATTGAGGGTTGGTGATCACTGCAAAGACTGTGGGTGTTTAATTCTTTGGTAAGATCTCCATACCAATACTGCCAGGAGATGGTTTAACTTACACAGGAACTATTTTTATTCTTGTATTACCTGGATATATCAAATCTGGAGCTCACAAATTCACACATTGCTATCAACAAAGGCGGAATAGGAATATATTAATAAATCATATCACCTCTCTAGTCACCAAAACGGGAACAACTGAAAAATCATGCTACATGGTAGGGTGTTTTTTTGGTCTATACTATTTAATTATAAGAATTAAAACATAAAACATAATGTTTCAGATGCTACAAAATATTTATGGCATATGTGGCTTTAAAAATAACTTATAAACAAGAATTAGTAAACAACGTGAAAATATTTAAACACAATATAAATGCCTGTCTTCATACTGCATTACTCTCTCTTTACTTTTTATTAATTCAAAATTACTTCCTAATTTAAATTAAAATACACTTTTAATGTAGTGAATATCAACAGAAATGAAACCTGATAAATCTACTTCTTTCATATGCAAAATATAATGAGACCCTGATATAACTATTGGCAAGATGGTGTGCCATTTTATGAGTTAAAGAAATCATTTTATTATTTAGGAAATTGTGATTTATATAAATGAAAAACAGTTGAGGAAATAATTGTCTTTTTTGATATGGGACTGGACGGCTTCTTTAGAAATAATTACAAACGTGAATTTTTATAAAATAGTTGACATTTAATGTAGTTATTTCAAAACGTCATTTACTATTTAAGTTCGATTCCATTAAAATGTTCATAAAATTCTTTTTGACCCGGGCGCCTGGGTGGCTCAGTTAGTTAAGCATCTGCCTTTGGCTCAGGTCATGATCTCAGGATCCTGGGAGGCTCAAATTATGACTCAGGGTCTGGACCGAGCCCACAGTTGGGCTCCCTGATCAATAGGGAGTCTGCTTCTCCCTCTCAGTCTGCCCCTCCTCCTTGCTTTGCTCTCTCTCTCTCTCAAATAAATAAGTAAATTAAAAAAAAAAAAATTCTTTTTGGCCACAAGAAAGTATATAGTTAGGCTACTAAATTTCATTTTTCTATTTGGAACTCACTTTAAATATAACAATTTTACAAAGAGAAATAAGATTTAAACCAAATAAATAACTCATCCAGGAACATTGACTTATTAGTGGACCAGAATCATGATTAAAAAGTATAATCTAGAATGAGAACTAGAATCTTTGTGTATAAATTACCTATTACTGTGTAACAAATTATCCCCATACTTAATGACTTAACATCTGGAAGGCAAAACCCTCAATTATTCCTTTTGAGAATTGTCTCGACAATTCTTGACACTTAACAGTTCCATATGGAATTAGAATGTTTTCTGTTTTTTAAGATAATCTAATTTTTTCTCCCCCCACATTGTTTGACCTCTTTATGCATTTGTGTGTGTGTATCTGTAAGTGCTTATTTTTCTTGTGTTTTTAAATTTTTATGGAACAGTTCACTGTCTTCTAGGATCTACTTCCAGGGATGTTTGTCCATAATATGGTATAAACATTTCTATGAGTTGACTTTTTATTGTTCACAGCTCTTAGTTTCACATTAGCAGCTAAGCTCTGGGTTCTGAATCACACAAAAATTTCATTTCCAGGTTTATACAAACAAGAGGCCAACATCCAGTCTTGGATTTTGTGATTACTAGTTTTACCTAAAGTTATGGGCCACTTCATTTCCAAATTTGAACATTGGTGAGTAATTATCTCTGCCAAGTTGGAAACAAGTCCACAGATCCTTTGTTAGGGTTATTAAATTGGAGCATAATAATTTTCTACTCTGTGAGCTGTAATATTTTATGCTCAACTCCTCATGGGTTTTCTGTTTATAGGCCACAAAGATGTTTGCTTCTTGTACTCATCTATATCTATCATCTTTCTATCAATCAATCAATTGATTAAACTTCTAAGTTTTTAAGGTTTTTCCTCACACACACACAGAAGATAGAGATCTTCTTCTCTTAAGAAGTTTCATAGAAAGATTTATAACAAAGAAGTCACTTGAGGGAAGTAAACATTCATTCATCATTCTGACAAAATATTTGTGGGCTCACATGGATGAGGTGTGGGGATTAAAATACTAGAAAATCTCTTGCCTACCTTGCTATTTTCAACAGCATGGATGGACCTTGAGGATATTATGCTAAGTGTAATAAGTAGAGAAAGGTAAATACTGTATAATATCACTTATGTGTAGAATCTAAAAAGCTGAACTCATAGAAACAAGAGACTAGAATGCTGGTTACCAGGAGCTGGGGGTGGGTGGGGGGAAATGAGAAGATGTTGGTCAGAGGGTATAAACTTCCAGTTATAAGATGAGGCAGTTTGGGGGAATCTAATGTATAACATCATACTTACAGTTAATAATACTGTATTATAGACTGGAAAGTATCTAAGAGACTAAATCTTAAATATTCTCACCACAGAAAAGAAATGGTAATTATGTGAGATGACATAACTATTAGTTAAAACTACAGTGGTAATCATTATGCAATATATATCAAATCAACATATTATATACCTTAAACTTACACAATATTACAAATCAATTATATATCAGTAAAGCCGAAAAAAAAAAGAAAATTTATTTCCTTAAGGTTTTTTTCAAGTTTATTTTTCCAGAACTAAATAGTGGTTTTCCAATGTATTTTTGGGTAATAAAATTTGTTGAGTAGAATAAAAATTACTATATCTCACAGGTGGCTAAACTAGGACATTTTAAACAACTGATTAAATATTGCCTTTTTTGTTTGTTTTCTTTTTTTCGTATAATGGAGATCAGCTAATGGACATACTAATCAAGAGTTTGAAAAAAGCCATTTCCGATAGTTTGGATAAGGCATCATCAGAATTTTTTGTTCCTTAGAAAATTCAACAATTTTTCAAGGAGCTAACATAGTTGTTACCTTAAAAATTCTCTCAAATGTATTTGTTACATTCTAAGTCATACTGAATTATTAACATCATCTAAACATTTTTCAATGATAGCTTATACAATTAAGTTATAGGGCTATATGTTACTCATTATAAATAGCTTAATGATAAAAATGATGGAAGAAAAAGGTTGAGTATATTATACATTAAACTGCTTCATGGATGACTGCCAACATATTCACATTCCATTTCTATAGAGTGTAGTGCAATAATTTAATGATATCTATAAATGTTACAAAATAATTTTCATGAGAAAATATATCTAATATGCTGCTATCTAAATTAGCACTGATAAGCTAGAAGATTCTAATTTAAGAAATGCTTAACAAGTTCATGAACTTAAATGAATTCATTTTTGAATCTAAAAATATAGAGTGTAATGTGAAAATGGTATGATGTTATCCAAGAGATTATTCCTCAGGAGTAGGAAATATTTTCCTATCACTTTTACTCATAATTTTAAACTTATATAGCATTATAAAATGCTTACTAAAATATAAACTCAAATGCCAACATGGGAAATATTTTCAATTCTTAGAATGATAAAGGAGCCCATTTATTTAATAAAAATTTAAAAATAATAAAATTTAGGTTAGAAAAAAATGGCAATAATCCAAATAAAAACCGGAAAAAAACAGTAACCATTTTTTTCACACAAAAAAAGAGAGACCAGAATAATCAAACATATAAATAAATGCCCAGCCTCACTAGTAATTTAAGAATTGCTGATTCCAAATTACAATGAAATAGTAGTATTAAGAATTTTAAGACTACCTGATGATGAGTGATGTTGAGCATCTTTTCATGTGTGTGTTGGCCATCTAGATGTCTTCTTTGGAGAAATGTCTTTTCATTTCTTCTGCCCATTTTAAATTGGATTATTTGGGGTTTTTTTGCGGGGGCTTGATTTGTATAAGCTCTTTATATATTTTGGATACTAACCCTTTATCAGATATATCATTTGCAGATATCGTCTCCCATTCAATAGGTTGCCGTTTAGTTTTGTTGATTGTTTCTTTTGCTGTGCAGAAGCTTTTTATTTTGATGTAGTCCCAATAGTTTATTTTTACTTTTGTTTCCCTTACCTTAGGAGATATATCTAGAAAGATGTTGCTCAACATCAGTCATCATTGTGGAAATGCAAATCAAAACTACAATGAGATATCACTTCACACTTGTCAGAATGACGAAAATAAAACACACAAGAATCAACAAGGATTGGCAAGGATGTGCAGAAAAAGGAACTCTCTTGCACTATTGGTGGGAATGGAAACTGGTGCAGCCACTGTGAAAAATAGTTTGGAAGTTTCTCAAAAAATTAAAAATAGAAATACCATGTGATCCAGTAATTCCACTACTGGATATTTACTCAAAGAATACAAAAACACTAATTCAAAAACATATGCGCACCCTTATGTTTGTTGCTGCATTATTTACAGTAGCCAAACTATGGAAACAGCCCAAGTGTCCACTGATAGATGAATGGGTAAAGAAAATGTGGTGTGTGTGTGTGTGTGTCTGTGTATATATTATATAATATATATATATATATATATACATACACAATGGAATATTAGTCATAAAAAAGAATGAAATCTTGCCATTTCCAACAACATGAATGGATCTAGAGAGTATAATGCTAAGCGAAATAAGTCAGTCGGAGAAAAACAAATACCACATGATTTCACTCATATATAGAATTTAAGAAACAAAACAAATGAACAAATGGAAAAAAAAGAGAGAGAGAAAGAAAGAGAGAGAGAGCAAGAGAGAGAAGCCAAGAAACAGATTCTTAACAATAGAGAAGAAATTGATGGTTACCACAGGGGAGGTGGGTGGAGATATGGGTTAAATAGGTATCGGGAATTAGTGAGTGCACTTGTAGTAATAAGCACTGGGTGATGTATGGAATTGTTGAATCGCTATATTGTACACCTAAAACTAATAAAACACTGTATGTTAACTATACTGGAATTAAAATAAAAACATTTAAAAGATAAGCCTACCTTACCTAGAGAATACCTTTACTTTTCCTGCAGTTTCTGAACATTGATAAATAAAATAGAATTATGTTTGCTAAAATACTAACTTTATTACTATTGAAGTAAAGCTGGATATTGTAAATTGGCGTAAAAATCAAATAGACTTGCTAGCTCCTTTCTCCTCCATGGAATCCTTGGGACAAGCCCTTCAAGAGAGATGAGTCTACACTGCAGGTAAATTTACTCAAGTCACTGCCTCCTGCTGACCTAGAAAAGGAATATATTAAAATGCATAGGAACGTTGGCTTAATTAGATCTACCTAAAATACAAGAGCTAAGAACATGAATGTGCTTGGGATAAATTGTTCCTCAAGAAATCTGAGGGAAATAACAATGTCACTGCCGTATTTGTCAAAAAAAATGTTAATAATTTATGATGTAAGAGAGAAGAAAGATGCTCATACACTTCTGATAAGTCTTCTACATATTTGAAGGTAATTTTAATAGTTTCAAGCTCAAACATGAACACAATGAATAACACTGAATATCCTAGCAACATATTATACATAGTATATATCTTTGCGATGTCTATCCTTTCTATATATGATTTTTATATGCAATAAGCTGGAGCTTGATTTTTAAAGAAAACAAATATTTAGAATAAACTTTAGCTTAACATGGAAGAAAAAATTTATCTTAAGTGTAAAATTTTACTTTCTGTTGGTTTGGGATTGATGAACACTTCTCAGTGGAAATCTTAAAAGTCCTTCATGAAATTATTTGCCTATTTCAATTTTTTTCTCAGTTATATGAAGCTAAATAGTCCTATACCAAACATCCCCGAAACACATTCTGACTATTCACTCTATTAAGTTTTCATTCAAATAAGTTCAAGGACTTCACATTTGTAATTGCTTTTGAAAATCAAAATAAGGAAATGAAGCCAACAGAATGAAATCCAATGAAAATTAGTTTAGGTGTTTCAAAATCAATCCAAAATCAAGTACTTCGAAGCAAACTGTGAATTTTGAAATTTTGACATTAAGTCATTCTACATTCTTCATAGGTGTTCACCTGAGCTGATCAGAGGATAAACTTTAAAGATAGCTATACATTCAGATAAATTTTACAGATAATTAAGAATGATGAAAAGTGATTCTCACATGTTCAAATTTTGAAAAAGACATGCATATAAAATTATATTCAAAATAAATCTTATTAACCAGAATATCAAAATTCTTTTATTCTATACCTCTCTTTTGCCTATTTATTAGAAATGCAAAAACATATATGGCTACTTAAGAAGCAATAACATATTTAATCTTAATAAAAAGTTTAATTAATCTTCAGAAATTCCTCTTTTCTTGCGACCAAAAAAGTGCAAAACTGTGGGCAGAAGATGTGAAAGAAATAGGGTTTGAGAATTAAAAGTGGAAAACACCAAGTATTCCATTACTCAGTTATCTGTCTAGGAAAAAGAAAGATTTGTTACTAAAAAATTACCAATACACAGTTGTTCTCTTTAAGGTAGATAATGATGATATGTGTGTGTGTGTATATATATATATAAAACATCTTCTTTATCCATTCATTAATTGATGTACACTTGGGCTGTTTCCATATTCTGACTATTGTACATAATGCTGCTATATACATAGGGATGCATGTATCCCCTTGAATTAGTGTTTTTATATTCCTTGGGCAAATACCCAGTAGTCGATTTCTGGATCATAGGGCAGTTCTATTTTTAACTTTTTGAGGAACATCCGTACTCTCTTCCACAGTGGCTCCACCACTTCTCATTCTTACCAACAGAGCACGAGGGTTCCTTTTTCTCCACATACTTGCCAACACTTGTTGTTTCTTGTATTTTTTTATTTTAGCCGTTCTGACAGGTGTGAGTTGATATCTCATTGTAGTTTTAATTCACATTTCCAGGATGATAAGTAATGATGAGTGCCTTTTCATGTGTCTTTTGGCCATCTGGATGCCTTCTTTGGAGAAATATCTGTTCATGTCTTTGCCCATTTTTAAATTGGATTATTTGTTTTCTTCAATGTTGAGTTTTATAAGTTCTATATATATTTTAGATACTAACCCTTTATCAAATATCTCATTTGCAAATATCTTCTCCTAACTACAGGTTCTTTTTTAGTTTTATTGATTGTTTCCTTTGCTATGCAGAAGTATTTTATTTTGATGTAGTCCCAATAGTTTACTTCTGCTTTTGCTTCCCTTGCATCAGGGGACTGATCTAGAAAAAAGTTGCTGTGGCTGATATCAGAGAAGTTACTGCCTGTGATCTCTTCTATGGTTTTAAGGTCTCACATTTAGGTGTTTAATCCGTTTTGAATTTATTTTTCTGTATAGTAAAGAAAGTGATCCATTTTCATTCTTTTGTATGTTGCTGTCTGGTTTTCCCAGCACTATTAGTTAAAGAAACTGTCTTTTTCCCATTGGGTATTCTTTCCTGCTTTGCCAAAGATTAATTGAACGTATAATTGTAGGTTCTCTTCTGGGTTTTCTATTCTGTCTTGTTGATCTATGTGTCTGTTTGTGCCAGTGTCCTACTGTCTTGATCACTACAGCTTTGTAATATAAGTTAAAGTCCAGAATTGCGATGCTTCCAGCTTTGCTTTGTTTTTTCAAGGTTGCTTTGGCTATTTTGTGGTTCCATACAAATTTTAGGATTGTTTGTTCTAATTCTGTTGGTATATTGATAGGGATTACATTAAATGTGTAGATTGCTTTGGTTCATATAGACACTTTAACAATATTTGTTCCTCCAATCCATGAGCATGGAATGTCTTTCCATTTTTTTGTGTCATCATCAATTTCTTTCATCAGTGGTTTATAGTTTTCAGAGTACAGATCTTTTGCCCCCTTGGTTAGGTTTATTCCTGGGTATCTTATTATTTTTGGTGCAATTATAAATGGGATTGTTTTCTTAATTTCTCTTTCTGCTTGCTGTTTCATTATTGTTGTATAGAAATGCAACAGATTCATGTACATTGATGTTGTATCCTGTGACTTTACTGAATTCATTTACCAGTTCTAGCAGTTTTTTGGTGGAGCATTTAGGGTTTTTTATATATAGTATCATGTCATCTACAAATAGTGAAAGTTTTACTTCTTCCTTGCTGATTTGGATACATTTTATTTCTTTTTGTTGTCTGATTGCTGTGGCTAAGACCTCCAGTACTATGTTAAATAAAAGTGCTGAGAGTGGATATCCTTGTCTTGTTCCTGACCTTATTTTTTCCTAGTAAGGATGATGTTAGCTGTGGGTTTTTCAGTGTATGGCCTTTATTATGTTGAGGTATGTTTACTCTAAACCTACTTTGTTGAGGGTTTTTATTATGAATGGATATTGTACTTTCTCAAATGTTTTCTCTGTGCTTATTGAAATGATCAGATGGTTCATATCCTGCCTTTTATTGATGCAATTATCACATTGATTGGTTTGTGAATATTGAACCACCCTTGTAAACTAGGAATAAATCCCACTTGATTATGGTGAATGATTTTTTTAATGTATTGTTGGATTCAGTTTGCTAGTATTTTATTGAGGATTTGCATCTGTGTTCATCAGAGATACTGGCTTGTAGTTCTCTTTTTGAGAGAAGAAGACATTTTAATCAAAGCAAAATGATTGGCTGAAAACTGCTTCTTCTGCTCTTATTGTAATCTAGTTAGGGAGATTGTGCCCAGAGGTATTCTGTTTGTTTATTTGGTTTTAAATATATAAATCCACAGTGCAGACATATTTGAAAACGTGTTTTTTCTTTTTGAAATTTTTGATGTTCACTAGAAAAGAGAGCACATAGAAAATTATTTTCCAAAGGCAATCTAAGCAATATACTTTATGTCAAAATTCTTATGTATGTTTTTATACTTAAACATAGAATGGGGAGAAACAAATGTTTTTTAAAACCGTGGGGAATCAATGGATAACTTCGTGTATCTTTCCCTTTTCATTAAACCCCAATCATTGCAAAACCAAAATAGAAATGCTCCACTGGTTTTGATTCACAGGCATGTATAGCTTGATGACTAAAATAGCAGTCATGGAATTAAGGGAATAACTATACTAGTTTTTGAAAGATAATAATTGTACATTTAGTTTAATTGGAGATAGTAATTTTTAATTGAATTTAGCAAGCATACATTTTTAAAATGAATTATTTGATGTGAATACAAAATGAATTGTTTAATATGAACACAGAAATAAACATTATCCTTAATTATTAGTATTTGTTATTTTTGCAATCAGTTTTTATAGGAGTATTCTATAATAGTATTATTCTATAAAAGCTTTTCTTAAACCCTCTTGTCATTGATAGTAGTGGTTGGTTGGTGTTGTCCATTAAGTACCTAAGGACCCTTCAGACCAACAATCAGCAAAATTTGTAAAGAGAAAATGCACTGAACCATTGCAAAATGCATTCTCTGATCCCCTTCCTATAATCTCCCAGTATTTCCTTGATTTCCTTCCTTGACTTACTGCTCTGATAAGTAAAGTCTGAAAAGTATAATCATAGTTTATAAGCTCACCTCTCAGAAGAAAGTTAATTTATATTGAGGTATTGCATCTGCAGTTCAGATAAAGTGCAATGATAACGTAACTACATGTTCCACAAAACAAAGGGTAATAAGAAGGCACCAAATGAAGAGATGCTGGTTAGAGCCCTTTATTTTACTCTTTCAGCTTATTTGGTATACCAAAAGCTAAAGGAAAGTATGCTAATAAGAAAGAAAAGGTTTGTCCTAAATGCTTTACATATACTTCTCATTTAATGTTTACTCAGCAAATAGCACAAGTAGGATAATGATCTTCCATTTATAAATGAGGAAACTGACAGGTGAATGATTATCTACTCTCAGAACTAGTAAGTGAAGAGCCCAGGTTCAAATTCAATACATATGATTGCCAAGGCTCTGTTCTTAACTACCACACTAAGGAGTATACATAAAATCATATAATTGGAGTTCAAGAAGAGAAGATAGTGAATCTGACAAGAAATGAATAACAGAAGAGATAAAGGCTAAGAATATTCAAACACTGATGATATAATAAATAACTGATTTTAGGAGTTTGTTTTTTTTTTTAAACCAAACTGGATAAATACAAAGAAAAACTACCCCAAGGCACATAATACTAAACTTAATGAAAATAAATTTTATAAGGAAGCCAGAAAATAAAATCATATTATTTTCAAAAGACATGATGACACTGATGATTGATTACTCAAATACAGAACTCAAGGCAGAAGACAGCGGTACAATGTCATCAACCGATGAATGAAAATAAGTGCCCACACAGAAACCGTATGAGCAAAAACCAATCTTTCAGAGATGAAGCAAAATTAAAAATATTTTCCAACCCAAAATGGAATTAGTCAGTAGCAAGCCTGCAGTGAAAAAAACAGATGAAAGGAAAATGATATCAGATGGAAGCAGGGAAATATAGAGAGCAATGAATATAAAGATACAGCGTGGATATGCAGAAGATATAAAGTTGTAGATTATATAAAATAAGATTTTGTAGAGGTTAAAATATGAGTAGAAATAAAAACTACGTAAAGTAACATGCAGGTTTAGGACAAAATGGAGTTAAAGTGTTCTAAGATCATGTACTTTTCAATAAATGTTAGATGTCCTAATTGATACTAGACTTTAGCAACTAAATGGGGCATGTCATAATTTCTAGATGATCACTAAATGAGCTATAAATAATGTGCTAACATGCTATAGAAGGAAAAATGAATAATAAAAACAAGTAATCCCAAAGAAAGCAAATGAGAAAAAAATAACAGAGCAAGTAGAATAGAACACAAAAATTAAATTGTATATTAAGGGTGCCTGGGTGGCTCAGTCGTTAAGCATCTGCCTTCGGCTCAGGTCATGATCCCAGGGTCCTGGGATCGAGCCCCGCATCCGGCTTCCTGCTCAGCGGGAAGCCTGCTTCTCTCTCTCCCACTCCCCCTGCTTGTGTTCCCTCTCTCTCTGTCAAATAAATAAAATCTTTTAAAAAAAAAATGTATATTAAAAGTATATATCATAATAATATCACATTACACAGAATAATCCAATTAAGATATACACCATAAATATAAGGACCCAGTGATTTTGAAAGTAATGGAATGGGAAGAGATGTGCCATGAAACACTGTCTTGTGCTGAATAATGCCCCTCCTCAAAATGTCTATGCTCTAATCTCTGGAACATGTAAATGTTCCCTTACATTGCAAAAGAGGACTTTGCAGATGTGATTAAGTTAAAGATTTTGAGATGAGAAGATTATCCTGAATTTTTCAGGTGGGATTTATGGTTATATAATGAAAGGGGTCTTTATATAAAGGAGTCAGAAGGATCAGAGAGACAGTAAGAGATGAGATGACAGAAGCAAGAGGTGATAGTGACATCAAGAAGGGGCCATAAGCCAAGGGATCCAGGGAGCCGTAAGAATCTTAAAATGGCAAGAGAGCAGAAGTCCCCTTAGACTCTCTCCATCAAACCCTGATTTTAACCCAGTGAAACTGATTTTGATCATCCAAACTCCAGAACTATGAGAGGAATAAATTTGTGTTGTTTAAAGGCACTGAGTATATGGATTTGTTATAGCAGCCATAGAAAAGTAATACATTAACCAAGGGAGGTGGGAGTTCTGTAATAACAGAAGGACAGATAGATTTTAGGATAGAAGAATTGCCAGATATACAGATGGACATTTCTTTAAAATCAATGAGGGAATCCACCAGGGAGATACACGAGTTCAAGTCTGCATCCATCTAAAAGCAGCCAAATATGTGAAGTAAAATGGACAAAAAGAAGAAGAAATACACAAACTGGGAATTGCAGATAGATGATTTTTAAAACCCTTCTCTCACTGATAGGCAAAGAAACAAAATGCAATAAGTATTTTATATATGAAATATGAACATGATTGACAGAATGGACGTAATTGATACATATTAAACATTGCTCATGACATGGGATATTGCCCCAAATATTTTATATAGTGGGCCAAAAAAGAAGCTAAAAAGTTTTTAAGAATTGAGGAAATATGAAATTTATGAATGTGTAAATGAAAATGAAAATTCTTAGAATAACAAAACTTAAAATTAATAGAAAAAGAAATGTAAAATCCAAATAGATTTGCACTATTAAGTAAATAAAACTTTAAATAAAAGACTTACAAAGTAATGTCTTTCAAACACTGAATGGAACAATTATAGTGATATTAAAAAATATTAGAGGAAATAAAGGCAGGAAAACTTATTGATTCTTTTCATGAACCCAGAAAAATAGGATACAAAAGAATATTACATGTAACAATACGTAAAAAACATTAGAGCCTAATATCTCTTATGAACATAGGTCCAAAATGATGATCAAAAGGTTAGCAGAACAAACTCAATGTCATTAATTATTTACGTTAATGTTGGGTTTATTTCAAGAACGTAAGGTTCACTTAGCAATTGAAATTCAATCAATAAGATTCACTATATGATGTGAATAATGGATAAAAATAATATAAAAATAAAATTTAAAAGTAAACTAAAGATAATATTCTGATAATATCAGATATAAAACATAGTTTGTAAAATTCAACATCCACTTAAAAAAATACCTCATTACACAGGGAATAGAAGGAAATTAGAAATTTCCTTAATCTAGTATGGAGGAACCACACAAAATCCCAAAAAAGCATCATGTTTAATTAGGAATTATTGACAGTATTACTCTTAATGTTGGAAGAAAATAAAAAGTGCTTGCCACTTTTACTCAGTATTGCATTCTAGATTTTACCAAGTAGAATAAGGCAAGAAAAAAATATATATGAGGATCAGAAAGGTTGTGCCAAAACCACTGAGATTTAAGACAACACAGTTGTGAATGTCTAATTACAAAAAAAGATTAGAAATAGTTGAATTTAATAAGGTTATTAAATGAAAATTAAGATAAAGAGATCAATCCTATTTTTATACATCAGTAAGAAAATTAAATTAAAATATAAAAATGATGCTATTTAAAATAGCATAAAAATCAATAGTATAAATCTAA
The DNA here is from genome assembly GCF_004348235.1 of Phoca vitulina. Classification (NCBI taxonomy): domain Eukaryota; kingdom Metazoa; phylum Chordata; class Mammalia; order Carnivora; family Phocidae; genus Phoca; species Phoca vitulina. Next base: position 2,674,690 of record NW_022589711.1, read on the forward strand.
CAAAATTGTGCAATGTTTCTACTAAGAAAGATCTTTTAAAAACTCAAAAAAATTAAAGAAGTTCTAAATAATAGACAATATAAAATGCTTATGAGTTGGGGATACTCAATTTCATTTCATAAAAATATTTTTCCAAATAGATTTATAGATTTCATTTAATCCCATTCAAAACCAGAACTGCTATTGGGTAGAAAAATCCTAGCTGAAACAAGTATGGATATAAAAATGAAAAGAGACATAATATCCAAGAAAATTTTGAAGTAGAAAAACAAAGACGATTTACAATCGTAGATAAGAATAGTATATAGTTGTATTGATCACAAATGAATGATATTGGTTCAAGTATAGACTAATAAACCAATGGAATGGAATAAAGTTCAGAGATAGAACCACACATGCATGGACACTTGATTTGTAACAAAATTGGCATTGCAATAGGTAGAGAAAGAGGTAACTGAATATCTCAATTACGAAAGAAAAAAAATAGTCACTGAGTCCAGATTAAATAAATATTAAAGTATAAAAATTAAAATAATAAATTTCTAGAAGAAAACTTAGAATATCCTAAACCAAGAGAAATGAAAGAAAAGTTAAACGATGGGGCGCCTGGGTGGCTCAGTCGTTAAGCGTCTGCCTTCGGCTCAGGTCATGATCCCGGGGTCCTGGGATCGAGCCCCGCATCGGGCTCCCTGCTCGGCGGGAAGCCTGCTTCTCCCTCTCCCACTCCCCCTGCTTGTGTTCCCTCTCTCGCTGTGTCTCTCTCTGTCAAATAAATAAATAAAATCTTTAAAAAAAAAAAAGAAAAGTTAAACGAGACACAAATATCAGTTACCATAAAGGAAAGCAATAAATAAAATAACATTAAAGAATGCATGCTCATCAGACATTTTTTAAGGGAATGAAAGGCTATCAATAAGGTGGTAGAAGATACCTGCAATGTATACAATTATCTAGTATATATAGTATATAGTATATAGAGAGTATATAACAACTCTTAAAATCAATAAGAAAAAAAGTCTTGAGTGGAATTTGCCCCCAAAGAACAGTTACCTAGAGGGTTATCAATAAACATATGAAAATGTCTCAATCTTATTAATCACTAAGGAAATGCAAAAAACAGAAACAAAACCCTCCATTAGATACAACTATATATCTACCAGAACGATTATATATGAAAAAAAATTGACAGTGCTAAGTGTTGGCAAAGGTGTGGGGTTTGAAGGGAAACATTCATACAATGCTAGTGGAAGTTTTAATTTTCACAAATTACATTGAAAAACTGTTTGATAATGTTGGGGTGCCTGGGTGGCTCCGTCAGTTAAGCATCTGCCTTTGGCTCAAGTTATGATCCCAGGGTCCTGGGATCGAGCTGGTCCCGGGCTCCCTGCTCAACAGGGAGTCTGCTTCTCCCTCTCCCTCTGCCCCACCCGACTTGTGCTTTCTCTCTCTCTCTCTCTCGCTCTCGCTCTTTCTCAAATGAATAAATAAAATCTTAAAAAAAAAAGAAAAAGAAAAACTGTTTGATAATATCCACTAAAGGTACACCATATCCTGTCAACTAGCCATTTTATGCCTGGGTATAGACTTAACAGTCGTGCACAGAAATGATTTGGGCAGCTTTATTCATAATGGAATTATAGACAAAAATTGAAAACATGTGAATGTTCATTAATAGCAGAATAGATAAATATTCTATTCATAGAATACTATACAACAATGAGAATGAACAATAAAACTTCTACAATATACAGCATAGACAAATCTTACAAATTGGTAAGTAAAATAAGCCAAATAAATAAGAGTATATAATGTGTGATTCCATTTATAGAAAACTGTAAAGCAAGTGATGTGAATTGATGGTGTTATGTCAGGACAGCAGTGAAATTGACAGGGGATATGCTAGGAGGAAGAGGAGAGTGCCCCTGGGGTATTTGCAACGTTCTATTTCTTGACTCTGATGTGGTATGGCAGTGTTCACTTAATTCATTGCACTGTAAATTCAAAATTTATGTACATTGTAGTATGCACATTTTACACGTTTAAAATATCACCAAAAAAAAAAAAAATCTGCCACTGAGGTGGGTTTGTAAATTTTTTTTAAAAATATTTTATTTATTTATTTGACAGAGAGATACACAATGAGAGAGGAAACACAAGCAGGGGGAGTGGGAGAGGGAGAAGCAGGCTCCCCGCCCAGCAGGGAACCCGATGCGGGACTAGATCCCAGGACCAAGGGATCATGACCTGAGCCAAAGGCAGACACTTAACGACTGAGCCACCCAGGAGCCCCAGTAGGTTCATAAATTTAAATACAGTCTGTCATTTGCTCCATATATTTCTCATCATTGACAAGGACAAATAATTTTTTGTTGTATATTTTTACATTATCATTATCTTGGGGCACTATTCATCTTCAATAGTACCTAAGGATTTAAGTAAATTTCATTTGATACTAATAACTGTATTAGATTCTAACTGATTCATGTTTGCCCTGTATACTGGTATGCATTTTTTCAAATGTTTACTTTCAATCTTCCTGCATCCTAAAGTATTATGTGTACCTCTTATAAATAGATTATAATTAGACTTTGATCTAAACCCAATCTGACAACCTCTGTTCTTCACTGGATAATTAAGCCCATTTACATTTTTATGATTAGTGGTATATTTGAAAGTATTTAAACAATCTTATTTTGGACTTTTCTTATATGTCTTTGTAGCAGATGATGTTGAAACCTTGGCCAGATCTTTTTAGCATTATGTCTGCCCTTAATTTGGCCACAGCCTGCTTCTACAGCTCCTGGTTTGGAAGGGTTTGCTCAGGATACAGATCCATATTTTGCTTGCTGAGGCAGAGCTTTGGAGAAACTGGGAATTCACATTCCTCTAGGATAGCCTTTTACCAAAGCCTGAAGGTGCAGGAATATAAAAGCCCTTTCTTTAGGTTTGGAAGAAAAAATTAAATACATCACTGACCCAGGACTATGGATCTGCTTTTATGGAACCAGGCCTAAGATAGTCATTTATGTTCCTTTCTTATTTCCTACCTCTCTGCTTTCATTTGGATTGACTAAAGGTGATTTTTGTTTGTTTTTGTTTTGTTTGCCTTGTTTTGTTTTGTTTTCTTTTTCCTGGTTTGGAAATTACATACTCTCTCATTTATTCATGGTTACCTAAAATATTAAATTTGAATGCCTAATTTGACAAAGTCTAAAACTAAAACATGTCTGTAGACATTTCTCAAACAATAAAAAGAAACAAAGACTAAAAAATGCCTTCCAGGGCGCCTGGGTGGCTCAGTTGGTTAAGCGACTGCCTTTGGCTCAGGTCATGATCCTGGAGTCCTGGGATCGAGTCCCGCATCGGGCTCCCTGCTCAGCAGGGAGTCTGCTTCTCCCTCTGACCCTCCTCCCTCTCATGCTCTCTGTCTCTCATTCTCTCTCTCTCAAATAAATAAATAAAATCTTAAAAAAAAAAAAAAATGCCTTCCAAAAATCTAATAGCAAGCACCATGTTACCAACTTCATGTTAGTGTTTTCTAGATTTTATTTATATTTTATTCCTCCCCCCATTTGACAATAATTATTATTCATAATAATACTTTTGTAAAATAGGGGTGCCTGGGTGGCTTAGTCAGTTAAGCATCAGCTCAGGTCATGATCTCAGGGTGCTAGGATTGAGCCCCCTGCTCTCCCTCTGACCCCTGTTAGTGCTCTCTTTCTGTCCTGCTCTCTCTCTCTCTCTCAAGTAAATGGATAAAATCTTAAAAAAAAAATAATACTTTTGAAAAATAATAAGAATTTTGAAAAAAATAAAAAAGTAGTGTTTAAATAGTCAATGTTTATTTGGACTCATGCTTGTGTATTTCGATTTCTTTCATCAGTGGTGTTTGTTGTTTAATCTTGGCCTAGCCTGTTGAAATAATGTTCTTTCTTACTAAAGAGCATCCTTTAAAAATCGCTTTGAGTGACATTTTGCAGATATTGGCCCTGTAACCTCCAATCACTCATCCCACGATAGGTTTCAAGATCTCAAGTTTCGGGTGTCTGAGTTTCATTGCACAGGTTTGCGTGAAACCCAGGCCATCTTTCCAGGACACCAAGCCTTGATATTTAATATACTCGATTATGGAACTCAGCAAACCATATAACAGCCAATGAGGTACCAATATCTGTTGACCATTTTACTTACTTTTTTTTGGAGAATGGGATCCATTTTATTTATTTTTACTTTATTTTTATTTCATTATTACTTAATTAACATATAATGTATTACTAACTTACTTTTTTGTTTTGTTTTGAAGACGTTTTTCCATAATGTCTGCAGTTGTGTGAAGGAGATCATAGGAGCATTTTTGTGACGGACCAGGTGTATATAGGTGCATAATTCGGTGGCCAAGCTGTGCGGACAAGGTTAAAAAGCAGATATGTGCCAGTCAAAGAAGGGACCAGTGCAAATACAATGTCCCTAAGAAGGTAACATGTAAATCAGGCTCAAGTGGGACAGTGTTTAAGTACCGACCGTGAGAGACGAAAAAGAGTGCACACGATCCAGGCCCTTGCAATGCATCAGTCCCATGGCCAGTGGACCCACTCCCCAGCCCACGCAGATGGTGTAGCCATGCACTCCCCACTCCACGCTGCAGCGGAAGGACCCGAGCTCCCCTCCTGTGGGGTCAGAAATACAGAAAGCTTGGGGTGTGCCGGAGGGCTATAAGCAGAACAGAGGAGTTTCCCTGAGTCTCAAACAGGGAAAGATATTCCCGCACAAAATGATAATCCTAGCATAGGCTGTCAGGGCTCCCTTTGTCCTGCTCAGGAACTGGTCCGAGGCCCATTCTTCTGCAGCCAGGCAGCAGAAAGATTGCATGGAGGGGAATGCCTTTTCAACCATACTGATTGCCTTTGTCCGTAATAGCGGTATGACTCTAAAGAAGCCTCACTTGAAATACTCATTATTTTGGCAAATTTACCAAAACCCGCATTCTTGCCGTCAATCCTAACTTTTTCATAGTATCAAAAATATTATTATCTTTATAAAGAAAGATATTAAGTTAATAAATTTCAAGAGAAAACTCTGTAAAATAAAAATTCCTTTAAAAATAAGAAGCAATTCTCACTAGCACAGAAATATTTGCGTGATATGACTAACCGATTCTCTCCCCAAAGAAGCAGTGCCTTGTTTACATATGGATACAAACGAATTGAATTTGACTGTTTCCGTTTTTAATGTCAAGAGGTAAAGTTATACAAATGCATGTATCTCCTTAATAGCCAGCTTGGGCCAGCTAATGAGGCAAAGTTGCTTCAGTCCATAGGTCAAATTCCCCTTTTAAAACTTCCTCTTATTTGCTTCAATGTTTCTCTTCTTCCATGATTTTCTGGTTGAATGAGTCCCCCTCTCCATGGAAACTTTATTTTTTATATGTGTTAACTACTTCTAACAGATAAGAATCCAGGCCAGTTGCCTGAGAGATGTTTTATTTTAAAACCTATATATATTTAATACGACATAATTGTATTGATTTAAAAGTTTAACTCTCAGAAGATATTCTTATTTAAAATTATTTTCTAATTCTAAAGATCCTTATAAAAGAATCACATTCCTGACAAAAAAACAGCAGTCTTAATCCGCGCATTTCTTGTTGTGTGTAGATGCTGAAGGAAAGGTAACTAGAACCAGGTCAATGCTTGCTATGTACTGCAGAGCAGTATTATTTCACAATATCTTATTTAATCATTACTGTGACATAAAGGTTTATTATTTTTATTTTAGAAAGGCCATTTATTTTAAAGGCCATTCCCAAAAGGACAAACTGTCATATGATCAAATCGATATATGAGCTTTAATATAACTCATGCATGTGGAACACTAAGCAGGATGTAGATTTCATAAGTTTAAAAGAACATTTTTAAGCATCTTAGGATAGCAACATTGCTATTCAGAGCTATGAAGAATGGAATTAGCTTTCCTACTTAGTAATAAACTATGAATTACTGAAAACTCTCACACTAGTTATAGAAGATATTTTTACGTGGAACTCAATGACATTGTCTCTGGACACCAGAAAGAAATATGATTTCTCTTACCACATCACTATGTTTTATAAGACATATGACATTATGGAATAAAAGGAATGTCCTTTGGGTCATAATATATATAGTTTCAAGTTAATATTTACCTGACCAAACAAGAGGATTGGATAACAAGGGTAAAACTTCTGTGTCATTTAAAAAAAAAATTAATTCCAGGCTTTAATTACAATTTATACTGCACTTTGGGAAACTTTGAGTTTAAAGCGTTGCAATTTTTCTTCTTTAACAAGAGAGGTGACCTCAGCCTTCACTAAGTGCTTAGTGGAAGCATTTAGCACAGCAAAATTGCAAGAGTATCCCAAGAGAAAATGAACTGCCACTGATACCAACGCCCTTTATAGAAAAGGAACTTCAAAACACATTTTACCTTGGTAAAAGAATGGAGATAGAACTGATTAACTCCAAGCTAATCAAAAGAGTTGGCCAAAACACTAAGTGGGATACTCAAAGCTTTTTTTAAACAAAAGTAATCAAGAATCTGTCTCATGCTAATGACTTTTATCATAAGGTTCTGAAATCTCTGTACACTTAGTCAAAGGTGTTATTTCAAGATATAGATCGTCCTTAGCCTGCACTGTGTTTGTACTTGCCTTTCACAATGATACTGGTGTAGAGTTCTAAAGATTTTATTCAAAAGATTTCAACTTCAGAATGTACAGAGTGTACAAAATGCTTTAAGTTAAAAAATCACAGAGTAGAAAAATAACAAAGATACATACGAACATCTGCAAGTTTGCATTCATTTATCTATTCATATATTGATGTGTGTGATTTGACAAATGATCACATGCAAGAATAAATATTAATCAATATCAACATCAAGAAATAAGTTGAAAACATTTAGTGCTATAAAACGTTTTGAACACCCAATGGAAAGCATATTATCTTCCATCTAGACCTCTGAAATTCCAGTGGAATTTTTTTTTCTGAATATACTACTTGGCTAATGGTTATCTCATAGTAAGTCTTACAAAAGTAAACTTGATCCATATGTCTTTTCAATAAAGTACCTCATAGTACATGCATAGATATATGCATCCAAATCGAAGTTCCTATTTTCCAAATGAGGATATTAAAATATTTATAAAAGCACTTTGTTTAAAATAAGAAAAAAATAGGGGTACCTTGGTGGCTCAGTGGGTTAAGCCTCTCTGATTCTTGATTTTGGCTCAGTTCATGATCTCAGGGTCATGAGATCGAGCCCCCTGTTAGGCTCCATGATGGGTGTGGGACATGCTTAGGATTCTCTCCCTCTCCCTCTGCTCCCCCCCCCCCAAAAAAAGAAGAAAAAATAATAATATGAGCATTTGGTGATGTTCTTCTCCATGCACATGCTTTGAGCTGTAGTTTTTCTCCACACATCCTAGGGGAGTATCTGACATTCTTAGCCCCTAGTTTCAAAATTGTGAGAAACTTCATTGTATTGACCCAGGTTAGAGAAGATGAGAAGATGTGTCCCACTTTTCAGCTTTACTTTGTATTATTTCTTTTCTTCTGTTTTTTTTTTTAAGATTTTTATTTATTTATTTGACAGAGAGAGAGTGAGCACAAGCAGGGGGAGTGGCAGGCAGAGGAAGAAGCAGGCTCCCTGCTGAGCGGGGAGCCCAACACGGGGCTCGATCCCAGGACCCCGGGATCATGACCTGAGCCAAAGGCAGACGCTTAACAACTGAGCCACCCAGGCGCCCCTCTTCTGTTTGTTCAGTATTAAATTGCTCTTCTTTCCCTAGTTTCTTAAAGTGGAAGCTTAGATTTTCTATTTCAGATCTCTTTTCTAATATACGCATCACATACTGTAAATTTCCCTCTCAGCCCTGTTTCACTGCATCCCACAAATTTTCGTGAGCTGTGTTTTGATTTTCAATAAATTTCAAATATTATTTAATTTCTCTTGAAATATTTTCTTCTAACAATTTGTTATTTAAAAGTGTGTTCTTTAATCTTCAAATATTTGGGGATTTTCCAGCTGTCTTTCTGTAATTGATTTCTAGTTTAATTCCATTTGGTCTGAGAACATACTTTGCATGCTTTTAAATTTCTTGAGATGTGTTTTATAGCTGAGAATGTGGTCTAGGTATATGTTTAATGTGAGGTTGAGAAGAATGTGTATTCCACTGTTGGGTGAAGTAGTCTATCAGTGTCAATTAGATGAATTTGACGGATGATGCTGTTTAGGTCAACTGTTTCCTCACTGATTTTCTACCTGTTTATCAATTATTGAGAGAGGTATTGAAGTCTCAGACAATAATAATTTGTCAATTTCCCCTTGCAGTTTTATCAGTTTTTGTCTCATGAATTTTGACACTCTGTTGTTAGATATATATACTTTTAGGATTATTATGTATTATTCTTGGAGAATTGGCCACTTTATTGTAATGAAATGTCTCTCTTTATCACTGATAATTTTTCTTATTTTAAAGTCTGCTTTATCTGAAATAGAGCTTTCTTTAGAATAGTCTTAACATGGTTCTTATTTCTCCATCTTTTTATTTTTAATCTACTTGGGTCTTTAAAGTGGTTTTTCTGTAGATAACATATAATCAGGTCTTGATTTTTTGTCCACTTCTGTCAGTCTATGTGTTTTAATTGGTATATTTAGACCATTTATATTTTAAGTGATCATTGATATAGTTGGATTAAAATCTATCTTATTGCAACAAATTTTTTGTAAGTTGATTTTCTCTTTTATTTCCCCCTTTTAGGTCTTTTTTGATTTTAATTGAGTGTGTTATATGATTCCATTTTTTCTCCTCTCTCAGAATATCAACTTTACTTAAAAATACTTTTAGTGGGGGGCACCTGGTTGGCTCAGTTGGTTGGGTGTCTGCCTTTGGCTCGGGTCATGATCTCAAGATCCTGGAATCAGGCCCCATGTCAGGCTCCCTTCTCAGTGGGGAGCCCGCTTCTCCCTCTCCCTCTGCCACTCCCCACCTCCTACTCATGCTCTCTCTCTCAAATAAATAAAATTAAAAAAAAAAAAAACTTTTAGTCATTGTTCTAGAGTGTGCAGCATACTTGCAAATAATACTAACCAGGTCATGTGTAGGCAGGTGTCTTACCACAGAGTATTCTCAATTCTTCCCTCTCATCCACTATGCCATGATATCATTCATTTTACTTACACATGTTTTATCAACACCCATTATGTTGTTACTACTATTCCTTGAAATGAACAGTTATCTTATAGATCAAAAAATAACAAGAAAACCGCAAAGGTCATTTTACTTTATTTTATTCCTTTTCCAGTGGTTTTCGTTTCTCTATATAAATACCAATTTCTTAACTCTACCATTTGTAATCTCCCCGAAGATCTTCAGTTTACATTACTTCAGGGAAGTCTGCAGTTTTTGTTTGCCCGAAAGTGTATTTATTTCTCTTTTACTTTGGAAAGAAAATTTTGTTCTTCTATTGTTAAGGTGCTTCTACCATCCATCTCCCCCACCCCCCAACTCTGTCCCTGGATTTTTAAAAACATTTTCTATCTTTGGTTTCCTACAGTTTGCGTATGACATGTCTAAGTCTAATTCTTTGGTATTGATCTTGCTTGGTGTTCTCTGAGCTACTTAGATCTGTGCTTTGATGTCTCTCATTAATTTTGGAAAATTCTCAGCCATTATTACTTCAAATATTACTTCTCTTCTGTTTTTTTTTTTCCTTCTAGTAACCTATACGCATATAGGAATTTTGAATTGCCCTGAGATATTAAATATTCTGTTTCTGGTTTTTGTACTTTTTGTTGTCGCATTTCAACAGTTTGGGCAGTTTTATTGCCCTATTTTCAAGTTCCTTTATTCCTTTCTTGGCCATGCGGCCTCCTGATAAACCCATGAAAGGTATTCTGTAATTTTGTTTCAGAATTTTTAGTTTCTAACATTTCCTTTCAATTCTTTCTTAAGGTTTCAACCTCTCTGCTTACATTGTCCATCTATTCTCACTTGCTGTCTGCTTTTCATTACAGACTTTAACGTATTAACCATAGGTATTTTAAATTCCATGTCTGACAATTCCAAAATCTATGTCATACTTGAGTCTGATTCTGATGCTTACTTTGTCCCTCTAGACTATGTTTTTGTTTTTGTTTTTTGTTTTTGTTTTTTTTTTTGGTTTGTTTGTTTGTGTCCTAGAATTTTCTTGTTGAAAGCTGGGCATGATGTCATGGGCAATTGGAATTGAGGTAACTAGGACTTTAGAGGGAGACATGTCAACCTGTCTAAAGTTGGGTTGTGTTTGAAATTTGCTATAACTGTAGGTAGTAGGCATTTTAGTATCCTTTGTGGCCTTGTTTTTTGTCCTCCTACTATTTTGGTACTCAAAGAAGAGTCTGTGTCTTGCATCTCTTTCAGCTGTAATCCACTATTATTATTCTGGAAAACTAGTGCCAGTATTATTTTGATAGGGATTGCATTTGGGGGTAACGAGTAAGTGCCTTTAGGCAACTTCTGGAGTTTCTGGCTTAAGTTTAAGACCATCAGACTAACTCCTTCCCTCTGCACTCTACTATACTGCTGTTCATCTTGACCAGGGTCTTGCTAATGTCAATATCTTGACCCCATATATTCATATTCTGGGTCAGGAGATATGAAGATGATTTCTCTTTACATTTTATTGAGTTTTATCATGGCTGTAGTCTTTTGTTTATTTGTTTGTTTTTAGATTGCCTATATGGGGTCTCTGTTAATGTTCATGAGGATATTGGTGAGATTAAAAACCAATTCCACCATAATCATCTAGTCATACACAAATCTAACTTGCTTTGTTTTACTATTTTATTTTTGTGAAATGAAAATTTAATATATTAATTTGGTTGGGAATTGCTAACTCCTGTGAATTTATTAGGAACTAACCCTTTTATTTTCAAATAATTTTTGACTTACAGAAAAAATTGAAAAAAAAATAGCATAGAGTTTACTTATACCCTTCATTTCACCTCCTCTAAAGTTAACATAACAACAGTGCAATTATCAGATTTTTAAAAAAATGATCATTCATAGTAGCAATATTAACTATATTAACTAAATGTAAGACCTTAGATTTAAATTTCTGTCTTTTCCCCCAATGTCCTTCTTTTTGTGTTTCTTCAATGGTTTGTGTTTTTTTTTTCTTTTTTGCAATTCATAAATATCATTACACTATACTTTGAAACTATAAAATATTCTCAAGTTTGTCCCTAAGCTTTGGTCCATTTATTTTAACATCTACTAGAGGAGCTTATCTGCAACAATTATTATTACAGCAACAATTGCTTTTTAATAATGACTAGAGTTTTTAGTTCTAATTAAGTTAATGTTTCTGTCTTTTGTTGTAAAGTTCATTTGGGGTTGTTTAAGTAAAAATACCAGGTCTGCTTCAGCCCTTTATCATTTTAGGAGTTTTTAATTTCCTTTAGTTTTTGTATGTTTTTGCTGCTTTTGACCTCCTTAAAAATTCCTTTCTTGAACACTTAAATATACTGCTAGTAATATTAAGTAATTTATTAAGTAATAAGTAATGTAAGAAATTTTATATCATAAAAATATATGAAGCAAACAAAAAAAAAATTGATGAGGACAATAGCAAGAGGAAGCCCAATAAATTAATGGAATAGTTTTGTGGAACTGTCTTGAAAAAAATTAAATAGCAAATTTTGGGGTCAAAATCAAAGTGAACAGTCTCAGAAAGAAGCCATACATTTCATCTAATCCCCTCAGAACTAGTTACCAACAATAAAATACTTTTTGAACTACAACAGCTTGCTGTTTTCATTTTGCCATGACTACAGAATAAATTCTACTAGATTCTTTGAGAACTCAAAATATCAGATCATTTAATCCTTTTGGGCAAATTATTTTCTTCTACTTTGCAAGCTTTCTCACATACATACAAGAAAATCTCACATAAAACTGGTGTTCTATTGACTGTACTTGGACAGACTCTCCACATTTTTTTTTTGAGACTACAAACATTCAAAATGTTTACTCGTAAATCCTAAAATACACTTACTAATCTGGGAAAAATCACAGTGTTTACCATAAGACTATCCCTAATCCTACTATATTACTACATAGCCTCAGGTGTACACAGAAATATCCATACATGAGAAACAGTTTTGAGTAAATATTTTTAGGAAGTTGAAATTAGATTTTTAAAATGCCTAATCTTTTTGATAAAAAAAATGCTTTAAATGTTATTCCTTTTTAAATTGCATCATCTGTTCTTCTGGTTAATTAAAATGATCAGTATCTTATGGTCTCTAAAGTTTCTCTCAGGTTCAGTATGGTGATATCTTGTGATGGCAGTAATCAGGAGTCATTTTATTCTCAGCAATGTAGCATTGCCGTCAGGGATATGCTGAAATTTCATGAATGCTTGTTCTAAACTAAATGTCCTAAAGTTACAACAATTTTTAAAACATCCTTATTTTGGGGGTGCCTGGGTGGCTCAGTCATTAAGCGTCTGCCTTCGGCTTAGGTCACGATCCCAGGGTCCTGGGATCAAACCCCGCATCGGACTCCCTGCTCAGTGGGAGGCCTGCTTCTCCCTCTCCCACTTACCAACTGATAATAATGAAGTACATAACATTTGGGATGCTTGCGTTCCCTCACTCGCTGTCTCTCTCTCTCTGTCAAATAAATAAATAAAATCTTTAAAAAATAATAATAATAAATAAAACATTCTTATTTTGAAATAATTGTAGATTTGGAAAAAGTTGCAAAAATGGTACAGAGATCCCTTCACCCAATTTCCAATTGCAACCTCTTAAATAACTATAGAACATCAAATCCAGGAAACTGATGTTGGTATAATCCACATAATTTATTCAGATGTTTTATTATTTGTATGTGTGCATTGCATTTGTGTGTGCTTCTATGCAATTTTATTACATGAATAAATACACAACCACAATACAGAACTGTTGAATTGCCATAAAGATCTTTCTTCTCTTATCTTTTTATAATTACATTCACTCTTTCCCCCTGCTTTGTCTCTAAACTCTGGCAACTACTAATCTGTACTCTGCCCGTATAATTTTACCACTTCAGGAATATTATGTAGGCTAGGGCCACAGGGGCAGCCCTTGGGCAGCCATGACCCTGAGGCACCATTTCCAAGGTCATCAGCCCTGCCAGTGATAAGCCCTCCATAAAAGCCAGCCAGAGCCACCTGTCGCAAAGCCCAGAAGATAAACCAATGAGAAAGTGAAGAGTCACAGTTTGAGATGGACATTTAAAGGACCAGCCATCAGATTGAGGAGACTCACCTTATGAAAGTTATCAGTATGGGAAGGCATCAGGTATAGGCTTGGCTCTCAGGGCAACTGTTCTCCATCCTCTTCAGGAACACCAGCAGAAACCTCCCTCTGTTGAGGCCAGAGCTGCCACCTTGTGGGGAGTGACTGCAGCAGAGGGCCAGCAATGGTCACCTCGCTCTTCCAGCCTCATCTCCTGGGTCATACTCACCCCTTCTCTAGGTTGGTCTGCAGAGGGAAAGTTCCTTCCCCTAACCTTTCCCAAGAAAGGAAACAAAAGCCACATTCACAGTCAAGGAGGGTAGGGTGGTGGCAGAAAATGTTACATAAATAAAATAATGAAGTACATAACATTTGGGATTGCTTTTTTTTTTTTTTTTTAGCATAATTCTTTAGAGCTCCATCCAAGTTGTGTGCCCCTATAGTTCCCTTTTGTTGCCAAGTAGTATCACAGAATATGGATGTACCAGTTTACTTAACCACTTATTTGGTAAAGAATATCTGGGAAGAATAGTTTGGGGCTCTTCTGCATAACTCCATGTGAACATGTATATAGTTTTAGTGTGAACATATATTTTCATTTCTCTGAGTTAAATTCCAGGAGTGCAATTGCTGGGTTGTATGGTAGAGTCACGCTTAGGTTTTTTAAGAAACTATCAATTGTACTCAATTCTAAAATAACACTATGTTTTCCATGTGTTTGTTTATTTAAATATGATAATATACTGATGTTTCCCTTAATTATTTATTTATAGATCAACTTAGAGAGAACTGTAATTTTTACTCTGTCTTCTAAGCCATGAACATGGTGTATCACATCACTACAATTATTTAGATTTTCTTTTATTTCTTTCATTAGCATTTTATAGTTTTTAGTAAGCTGTTATATATAAATATAACAATTTATACAGAAGGATTTAACTGATTGCTAATCTGATTGCTTTTGAGCAATTGTAACTGCTTTTGTGTTTTAATTTAGGTTTCCATATGCCTATTACTAGTGTATAGAAATACAACTGATTTATATATACTGATATTACCTTAGTTTTTGAATAGGTTTTTAGAGTTTTGTGCACATTTCTTGGAATTTTCTACATATACAATCATACAAACTGCAAGAAAGGCGGTTTAATTTTTTTCTTTCTAATCTGTGTCCCTTTTATTTCCTTTTTTCCCAATTGCTCTAAGACTTCCTGGATAATGTAAAGTAAGAGAGGTTACAATGGATATCCTTTCCTTATTCTTGATCTAAGAAGAAAACATTTACTTATTAATCATTCAATATGTTAGCTCTATTTTTTATAGATGCCCTTTATCAAATTGAGGAAGTTTCTATTTCTAATTTACTCAGAGAAGATTTTGTCACTAGTGGTATTTGACTTTTGGCACATACTCTTTCCTTACCAACTGATATATTTGTGTGATTTTTCTACTTTAGCTTATTAATATGATAAATTACATTGATTAATTTTAGAATACTGAACCAGCCTTTCATGTCTAGAATAAAACCCATTTGGTCACAGTGTATAATTAGTTTCACATATTGCTGAACTTAATTTGTTATACATTTTCTTTTTTTAAAGATGTATTTATTTGAGAGAGAGAGAGAGAAAGGGTGGGGGGAGGGACAGAGGGAGAGAATCTCAAGTGCGGAGCTGGATGAGGGGCTCAATCTCAGGACCCATGAGATCATGACCTGAGCCAAAATCATAGGTCAGCCGCTTAACTGACTGAGCCACCCAGGCACCCCTTGTTATACATTTTCTTGAGGATTTTTGCACCTATGTCCCTGAGGGATACTGGTTTGAGGTTTTCTTTTGTTGAACTGACCTTGGTTAATTTTGGAATCAGGGTAATATGGAATTTACAAAATGAGTTTGGAAATATTTTCTCTTCTGTTTTCTAGAAGAGACTGTGTAGATTTGGTGTTAATTTTTTGTAAACTTTTAATAGGATTCTTTAGTGCAATCATCTGTTCTTGGAGATTTATTTTTGGGAGAATTTTCTAACTAAACAAATTCAATTTTTAAAATAGATACAGGTAATCTAATATCAGTTCAGTTTTGGTAGTTTGTGCCTTTTAAGAAATAGATTTTTATTATCTCAGTGGCAGAATTTATGTGTCACCAGTTGAATAGGTTTCTATTTCATTTGAACCTGTTCCTCTTTTATTTGATTTTCAAATATAATTCCATGGTAAACATACTTTTGAATCTATGCTGTGTCCTCAATAGTTTAAATTCCTCCTTTATAGAAACTCCACATGTCCAACCTGCTATCCACCTATGAAAAAAAAAAAAAAAAAAAAAAAAACTTATTTTAGCCATCATGTTATCAGAAAACTATTTCAGACTGATGGGTCATAACAGAAACCCACTTTCAAAATGATTTTAAGAAAAACCCCCAGGCATGTTTGTTCTGTAAAAAAGGCCTAGGAAGTACAAAAATGAAAGAGGAGCCATAAATGGAAGTTGATTTATTTTATGAAGCCAAAATTCTTCTGTGGTGTTTATCCCAATTTCTACACAATAACTTGAAAATCAGAAAACCTTTGCCATCAAGCAGAACAACAAATGGCTAAAACAAAATAGAAAAACCTTTCCTTTCTTTGAATGCAATGTTGTTTCCCTCTTCAAAGTGCAGTTGGTTTTTAATACTGTTGTTTTAACTTGATGTTAAATATGCGTTATACGTCTTTCAGTGTCAGAAAATTTTATTGATTTTAAAATCAATAAAATAAATTAATTTTATTTATTTTATTTTTAAATTGGTGTTTACAGAGAGGAAAAAAAAAGTCTATCCAAATATTTTCAATATTATATCTAGTACCAAGTTGTTATAATGGAAATAAAAAGGCAACACTTACATGAAATTAAAACAAACTGAAAAAAATTATAAAGCTGGAATGATAAGTAATCTACACAAAGGTGACATTTCTAACTACAGAGTTTTTTGCTTAGGGAATAAAAATCTAAGCAGTAGGGTGATGCAAATGTGTGCCCATATAAAAAGTTGCTTGATGAAATTCTTTAATAAAATCAAATTCATCAAAAGGGCAAATTTATTTGATGGCAAACTATGTTTGACTAAAAAAAATGAAATATTCAATCTGTTTTGTCATTATCTTTCCACTTCAAAAATAAGCATATGTGAGAAAATTTAAAAAAAGTGATTTATATATTTATCTTTTTTTTCCCTTTCTCACTGAGTATACCTGATAATTGGGACTAAATCCTTGTATGAGTTTGCTATTGTCATGAAAATGTTGTGACTATAAAACAAACAAAAGAAACTAACCCTCCCAAAAGTCACTATTTAAAGCAGTAATCATTCATTCTCACAAGTTTCCAGATCAACTGAGGGTCAGTTGATCTAAACTGTGTTTAGATTGGTGGCTCTGCTGAGCTTTGTGCTCCCACACATGCCTGGGGGCTCAGCGGAGATTAGTCAGGATTCAGCTGATCTAGATTGCACTCAAATGGATCCCATGATTCGGTTCCTTGAGTTTTTCTTCCTCTCCTGAGAAAATCAAACTAGACTAGACATGTTTTTCTCATGACAATTTCAGATATTCTGAGATAAGTGCAATAGCACAAACATTTTTTCAATCCTGAGCTTGCTGCTTGAATAATCATCCCAAAAGCAAGCAGCATAGCTGAACTTTGAGTCTAGGAATAGGGAAATATGGCCAATGGAAGTTACATGGCAAAGTATGTGAATGTGAATGTGTGATCCCATTACTAAGTAAGAGTAGAATGTTGAAAAAATACTCATTCTACTATATGTCTCCAAACTTAAAACATACCTGGACAGTAGATATGTTTATCTGTTATTCTAAGTAGACCTACCAAGACATTGTCGTACAAATTTGTGGAATTCCCATTAATACACGTGAAGAAGACTCCACAAGAATCCGATAAATGTGGGGATGATTATACAAAGAGGGGACTGAATCTCATTGACAAGCTTGGTTCTCTGTTTATAAAATGGCAATGATGATTCACTTTTTGTGATCATCTGAACAGAAAATTAGGCAAATTGAAGAAGATGGCAGGTAAAAAAAAAGAAAAAAAGAGAGAGACTCCTAATTATCAGTCTGAATACTACCATTTCGTAAGAAAAGAATGCTATGATGCTTAATTTTATGTGTCAACTTGACTGGGTCAAGGGGGGCCCAAGCATTTGATCAAACATTATTCTGAGTGTGTATGTGAGTGTGTTTTTGGATGAGATTAACATTTGAATCAGTAGATTTAGTAAAGCAGATTGCCCTCCCTAATGTGGGTGGCCCTCATGTAATCAAGTGAAGACCTGAATAGAACGAAAAGACTGGGTAATAGGAAACTTCTCTTGCCTAACTGTCTTTAAGCTGGAACATGGGTCTCCTGACTTCAGCCTTGAACTTGGGCTGAAACTATACCATCCTTTTTCCTGGGTCTCCAGTTTGCCAGTGCAGATCTTAGGACTTTGCAGCCTCCATAATCATATAATGCAATTTCTTACTATATATTTAAATATATATTTTGTTTCTCTGAAGAACCCCAAATAATGCAAATACATTGGCCATTGTGGAAGTTAGCAATTAACAAGCCGTTAAGAAAGATAGCTTCTAAGAGAAGGGCCTCTGTAGTTACTAGATCACAAAAGTAAGAGGTGAGAAAATGTGAAGAGGTGAAGCCAGAGTAATTAAGAACCTAAGAAGTGGGGAAGTTTTTTATGTAGGGATTTTCAAAAAACTCACATATGTGTACAATAAAAAGTCAAATATTTAGCCATATCATGCAGAGAGGGTCTCATCAGGCAAGCAGTGACAGCCAAGAGGGGATAATTTCATCACTAGTTAGGTGAGAATTTTACTCTGTTTTCCTAATCTTACCCATGAATCTCAAATATGCCAAAGGTTAAAAGCATCTTGAAGAGGAAATTGTGGTGAAAAGATAGTTAATATCACATCCCTTTCCCTGTGTGTTTCCAAAAATTGGAGGCCTCCCTGAAGGGGAAGAGGAGATGAGAATTGAATTGGGTGAGAAATTTTAAACTGATTAAGTCTGATGGAACTTAAAAAAAAAAAAAAAAATTCAATTTATTTAAAACAAACAAATAAACAATGACAACAACAAAAACCAGTTTACTCATTTCTGCCACCTCCCCCCACCCCCCACCCCTCCGCCTCAGGAAACAACCAATCTGCTCTTTGTTTCAATGAGCTTGATTTTTTTTCTTATAACTTTTTTTCTAAGATTTTATTTATTTGAGAGAGAAAGGGTGAACAGAAGATAGAGAGCATGAGTGGAAGAAGGGGCAGAGGGAGAGGGAGAAACAGACTCCCACTGAGCAAGGAGCCCAGTGAGGGGCTTGATCCCAAAACCCTGGGATCATGACCTGAACTGAAGGCAGCCGCTGAACCAACTGAGCCACCCAGGGACCCCTTTCTTATAACTTTTTAAAACTGAAATTTCCCAGAAAGTTATAAAACCTGTCCAAGGAACAGGAGAAGGGATTTCAAAAAGCATGATCAAAAGCATGATTGAAGAATATTAAAACACCATAGTTGTACTTTTTTGTGAGGTAAGGGTCTACTTTGCCAAGACTGGGTTGGCCTCCTAAAGAGCCCCATGAAAAATTGCTACATCTAAATTGTAAGGTAATCAATTCACTAGAGAACTGAAGGTAACAAATCAAGTCACTCGTCTATCAAACCATGTTATCCACAAGCCAAGGCTTAGGCCTTGGTGGCTGACCATGCCAGAAGGGGGACCAGTGTTCCCTCAACTATAAATATTCAGCTGGCAAAACAGGACTGAAGTCAAGGTCCTGTCATTTCATTATGCTAATAGAACTAGCCCCAGATAATGACAGGGAAAAGACTGGTGGCTCATCAATCATGCAGCTTAAACTCTACACTCTAAAAGTGAGAACCTCTTTTCTAGACACTGAAGTTTTTCTCTGATACCCAAGTATGCAATGGGAGGCAGAAACTGGTACTTCTACATTTGTATCTCTCTCCTTGTACACTCATATGTATCTTTTCACTGGAAAATCCAATCTATGTTTCTCCCTTAGCTAATGCCAAGACATATTTTAAGAAGAAAGTATTCCACCATCGCATTTGGTCCAATATCACTCCTGCATTCAAATCTCTGACTAATGCTCTTTTATTTGTTTTCATTTCAATATGGGTTTTCCTCTATCAGAACATCTGTAACATTAATTTGTGAGTATGTTTGGATGTTTTATTTATGTACTGTATTTTCTGACTCTCCCATAATTAGATATTTGATTGATGTATTCAAACATTAATATTCTCAATGGCTTGTAAGGTTCCTGAAACAGAATAGAAACTCAATATATTTGGGTAGAATGAAGTGGTTTAAGTTTTGCAGCATTACTTTATGTCAGCCAATGCTGAGTGACGTACATATGTACTAATATTACCTTGTACAACAAACCTAGTATACTTGTAGAATATGTTTTCTAATTCTCTGCCTAACATTTATCCTTGCCTCCTTTATGCTGCCAGACCCCCAGTTTGTTTGGCTATCCACCACCCTTAAGTCCTTACTGATCTTGGCTCAACTATTATAGCTTCAGTGCAATTATCAGAGAATGGATTAAACGTGATGTGTGTGGTGCAATTCTGTATAGATAGTAATCAAGGAGAAGCTTTCTGTAGAGCTTCTGGGAAGAGTTTCTTTGACCTTATAAAGCAATGAAGTAAAAGACCAACTCCTAGATTTGCTACACCATCTTGAGTGAATGAAGATGACTAGACTAAGAACCAGTTAGAATTTTAAATTGGTACAACAAAAAAAAATGAAAGCAAACCAAGTCCCTGGTGAAGCAAATGAGTCACAGAATTAAACTCTGGGACTTATCTCAGGTCTGATAATGCATGATAATAATTTTCCTTTTCTTTTTGCCAAAGAAGGCAAAACTAATTACTGCATTATTTTTACCAACATTTTATATGTGGAGATGTTGAAATCCAGAGTTTAAGTAAACCATCTATTTAGACAAGTAGAAAAAAAAAAAAAAAAGAATTCAAATCCAAGTCTCTCTTTCCAACACCACTGTTTTTCCATGGCACCATAGAGTTTATGAGAAGTCTCAGCAAACTAGTGAGTGACTTCACTAATTCTAGCGTGATGTTATCTACTTTTCTAAGCTTGTCTACACAAGCCATAAACAAAAATAACATTTCTCTAATATTCGTAAAATCTCACTGAGTTATTCCACCAAATTGATACCAATATTAAAACTAAACCCTATTCTTAATGTTAATAATTTTTAACTATCTCCTTTCTTAACTTAATACGTGATACAGTTTTTATCCTTGGCTAGCGTGGACATAGATGGCTTATTTAAATGACAACATTTGAAAGGAATAATTTTGATACTGACCTTCTGTCATGAGAATAATGAGGTTAATCATTTACTCTGTAGTGTAGTAAGATTCCCAATGTCGATTTAATGATAATAGAGTTCGAAACAACACACTGAAGGGAAACATGGGGAGGATCATTCAGACTCTGTATAAGGTTCTGGTCCCTCCAATATATAGTTATTAAAAGAACTTTACTCCCTATGGGTAATAAAAATGATGTCCTACAGGGCAGAATAGATGAATTCTAAGAGAGCAGATGCATGGAAGGAAAAAAAAAAAAAACCTGAAACATTACTTCACATTATAGAAATATACAAATGTTAAGAAAAATTTAAAACTAGAAAGCTCATCAGAATTAGAAAACAGCAAAATGCATCAAGAAGATATATGCAATAAGATATTCCAGCCATATCTCTTTTTTGAGCAATCATAAATCAAATACTAAAAGGAAGACTAGACTGTTTAGTGGAATTACATGGCAGAGTGGTTATAAATTTGAGATATATGTCAAATAAGAAAGAAAAGAAAGACAATTTTACACATAGTTAACTGTATGAAAAGGTCTGCTTCTGAGGAATGATATTAACTGCGTGGCAGTGCTTCTCACAGTGTAAATGGATGTTCCAGAAAGCAAAGGGTTTTTTAGACTGTGGCTGGTTCTCAAGTTCCAAGCAAGAGGCAGGGACTGCATTTGCGGTATTCCCCAGAGCGGTTCTGACTTCTCTCACTTCAGTCTTGGCTACCCTGATGCCACAGCTTTGCACAGTCCTGTGCTTTATGAAAAGCTCCAAGAGGGTCATTGAGTACAAGGAAAGAAGAGAATTCACTTCAAGGTTATACTCAAACTATTTAACATTGAATAAGAAGTCTGCTGGTGGGAAGCAAAGTTACACTAAGCAAGACAGATGGGCTCTTTGAGGTAAAGGCTAGAGCTTTATATAAGCACTGGAATTTCATTAAATTGGCAGATCCAGGCAAGTAATAGGAACAGTTTTATTTAGCCTAAATAATATTCAGTAAAAGTCAGAATAAGACCTCGAGAACAGTATTTGCCAAATTGTCAGTAATCAATATTCTATCACTGCATATGGGTAAATCCCTCATATGTATGGGTCATTTGTGGGAGCTTATTTATCAGTTCTTCTAGATAATGAACAGAAGTACAATGCAAAACAAATAGTAATTGCTGCCCCACTAATATGCCACTGATACCAATGGAGGTGCCAGTCAAGTTAAGAAAGAAGAATAAAACTCAATAATTAAGTTAAATTGGTGGCATTTGAGATGGAGATAGGAGTCACCTCTTCCAAACTGCCATCAAATACCTCAGGTTAGTATAAAAACAGACTTTCATATAGACTAGAGCCAATTTCCTGATGATTACACAGAAAGATTTGATGTCATTCGTTCCACATAATTTTATTATTGAAATAATTCAATTTTTAAAGAATCTAACCTTGCATTAAAGCCCAGATGAAAACAACGTTTTACAACTCACATAAGAGACGATGCAATGTGCAATTTTACATTTTTAGAACACAAATAAACCTGTCCTTGAAGAGAATTTTACATATTTAGAAAAAGACAACTAGCAAACCAAATTCAGTGGTATTTCACTTTTGGAGGGATGAATAGTTGCCTGCACCAATAGTGCAGACTCTGGAACCCTTGCAAGAAATAGATAGGAGGCAGTTATAATGAGACCTTGTCAATGGATTCAAATAAGGCAGGATCACCTCCTGAATGTTGATATAATAGTCTGCCCTTATCCATGGGGGATACCTTCCAAGACTCCCCAGTAGATGCCTGAAACTGCAGATAGAAGCAAACCCTGTATATTTTTTCCTATACCTAAATACCTATGGTAAAGTTTAGTTTATAAATTAGGCACAGTTAGAGATTAACAGCAATAACTAGTCATAAAATGCAACGATTATAGCAATATACTGTAGTAAAAGCTTATGTGAATGTGGTCTCTCCTTCAAAATATCTTATTGTACTATACTCAGCCTTCTTATGATGTGAGTTGATGAAATACCTACACAACAAGGTGAAGTGAGGTGAATGACGTAGGTACTGTGACGTAGTGTTGGGCTACTATTGATCTTCTGGCAAGATGTCAGAAAAAGGGTTATCTGCTTCCGGGTCATTGCTGACCTCGGGTGACTGAAACTGTAGAAAGTGACACTGTGGATAAGGAGGGACTACTATAGCAAAATCAGCAGGTTGAAAGAACAAGACTGATAAAGGGAGCTTGTCTGCTACACTGAAATCATTAGAATTGAGGCTAAAATGAGTCTGATACTTGGATTTAATAGTTAACATTAAATAGTTAATGGTTAACATTAAAAGGACTGAGTAAAGTTAAATAAACAAGTAAAGGTTAGCACTGCAAAAGGTTAAGTGACTTCCCAGTTATTTTGTTACAAACTTTTTTTGTCCCTGGTGCATTTCAGGAGATTAGTACCATACATAGGTGTTCAAACACACGTGCATGGGTGTGTTGTGCAGGTTTGTAAGTCAATGCCGTTAATAAACTTTCAATGGCTAAAGTTTGAGGGTTTAAACTGTTTCAAGTGAAAAAAAAATCTAAATTTCCTAATATGGAGGCATTTTCAATTTCATTTAATGCAGTATGCTTTTTTTTTTTCTTTTTTTTTTTTGCAGGGGAGAGAGGGAGAATAAAACCCATTTTATTATGTCTATCTTAAAGTAGTATTCGACTTTCAACTAGAGGGCATGCAAGTTTCTGTGCTTATAGATATTTAAAAGATTTAAATATAAGACTATAATTAGGATTATTTAATTTGCATGGATAGTGTTTATTTTATCCTAGGCAAAGATGATATTTAAATTGCTGGTATAATTTGATGACAGTAGTAAGAAACTCAATGGTAATTAAAGACTCATTAGATTATCTTTGGAGCATTAACCCATCCCATCTTACCTTCAATAAAACATATTGACCCAGTGATAGATTTATAGGAGCATTATTTTAAGGTTAGAACTACTTTTGTGGAGAAAATGGTTGTAAAAAGAAGAGAAACATCCTTCATTTGTCTCTATTATTCATAATCTGAATGCTCCATGAATCACAAAACTTCGCATCACCCCCCCCATGAAGGGAGTTGAATATTCACCTTTTAAAAAATATACATTTCATGTTCTTAAGAAGTGAAACACATCTCCATAACATTTCCAAATAACCTTATTAATATTTCTCATGTGTAACTTATAAGAATGGAAGGGGGAAATGAGAAAAGAAGGTCATTGTAGCCTCCTTTTATTCTCACTGCTAGATTGACAACTTGTCCCAGCTGTGTCAGTCTCTATGGGAAAGTTTTTGTTATGATAAACTTTAATGAACCTTTAATGTTTCCTTAATTTCTATCAAAGATCACACAGTTGGTAATGCAACTACGACTCTGTAATACTGCATCTTAAACTCAAGAAGTAGAACTGTGTACAATTGGCTAACTGATTTAATAAAACATTTGACACCATCCTTGCAACATCAGCCAAGTTTAATGGAAGTCTGTGCATTTTCATATTGAACAGAATGAGAACATATGTCACAATGCTCCTAGAATTGCTATAAAAATGCCTGAGTATTAAGTTTTCTCCCTAATAATTAAAGAAATAGGACATACAAAAACCTGTCCCTATATATCTTATGAAGTTTGCAGGGTTTTTACCACTGCTTTCACTCAGAAAATCAGGGTTTTTTTTCTTTAAGAACAAAACTCTAATGATTTAACAAAACTTGTTTTCCCATAAATTTTCCAAACCAGCCAAACTATATTATTTACTTGCTGATATTTCTCATTCAAAGTCAAAATGTTGGGCTCCCATACAATCGTTTTCTAGCTATGTGACATTGCAAAACATAACTCACATGTGTGGGTCTCCAAGTCCTCATTTGTAAAGCGCCTGTTCCTGTGAGATATATGTAAAGCACATTTTACAACTCAAAAGTGTTTTCCAAAAGAAAGTTTCCTCACAGTTGGGTGGGTGCAACTTGGAGGAGCAAAATGAATGGCATGCTTGTTTTGAGAAGATGAAGGTTGTGGTCTGGCTTCCATTGATTGCGCTCTGATAGAGAGGATGCCAAGTTTATATTCATAAAACGGACAGACTCTCCCTACAAAAAAACTATGTAATAGTCAATGAATGACAAAGATTTCAATACTGAAATCACACCTTCATCTCTCTCTCTCTTTATTTATATCCTAAATGCTATCTTTTAGTTTTTTGGCCAAAATAAGGGATTAATGTCAGTAAAATCTGGTTTCCTTTTCAAAAAACAAGAATATGTAATGAGATTTAACACAAAAGTAAGTCTTAAAATACTGTAGTTGTTGCTGTTAAGCATTCCTTTGGAAGAGTTAAGGAAATCAATTAACATCAAAGTGGTAGTTTAGGCTTGCCAAAAGAAGGGAGTTCAAGTCATTATTTGGAATTAAAAACATAAGGTAAGATCTTGGTCTAACCCATAGTGTTATTACATGTATAATGGGATATAGGTATTGAATAAATGAAAAGTTACCTTATTGCTAGGAGTAAACTTGCTCCTCAATAGAAAAATAATGAGTCAATACCACAAACCTGGCACTCATATGTTTCTTCCAACCTATAAAAATAAATGTTTGTTTATACTATAATATTAAAAATGCAACCTTGGTGTTTATTTTATAGAGTATTATATTATTAACATAATGCTCATGTTTCACTTTCAGAAAGGGCACATTGTGTCAAGTGTAATAGATAGAGTGTTATTAAAAGAAGCAAAGGATAATATGTCACATTAGCAAGTATGGGTTTGTTTAAGAATTGTGTATAATGTTCATGTACCAGAGAGGTGAGTTACGTTTAGACTAAATAGCATTATAAAGCTTATTATTATGAGTGATGGTAAATATTCACAATTAATTCCACGGCAGGAATTTTGTTGTTGTTGTTGTTGTTGTTGTTGTTGTTGTTGTTGTTGGAAGGTGGCGATTCCTTTACATATTGATTTTACAAAAACACAAAATGCATCTATCCTGAATGACAATCAGTAAATGGTTAGAAAAATTCTCCCTCAAAGTGTAGAGAAGCCTATAGGATATTGTAATTGGTGTTGAGATTCTATAAATAGTTTTCTTTAGATGTTGCTGTGTTTCTAATTATACTGGAAGTTATCTTATTACATGCTACAGAGATTCTGAATAATTAAATGTAATCGAATGTAATATCTGACTTTAATCATCGGTGTCAGGAGCTAATATGTTTTCCACATGGTGCATGAACTGTACAGCTATTGGAGGATGTATTAACTAAAGTGAAAATTTTAATTTTACTCTTGAAATTAAAACATATTTTGTCATGTAGGATTTAAGGCTTTAACAAATGCAGTAGAAATCGTTTCTGTATTTAAAAGAACATGCTTATACCCATCAATGTATGAGTATATAATGTCTTATGAATCACACTACCATAAACAATATTATATTAGTCTCTAGTCATTGATTCTGCTGAGTCTTTCCGTAAACCTAAGCAATTGGAGTATGAAAGTACCTGGTTATATACAAGAGATAAACTACCATACAATTTATATGTACACAGGGAAATACAAATCGAAACCATGATGAGATATCACCTCAGAATGGCTAAAATTAACAACACAAGAAACAACAGGTGTTGGCCAGGATACAGAGAAAGGGCAATTTTGACTGTTGGTGGGAATGCAAACTGGTGCAGCCACTCTGGAAAACAGTATGGAGGTCCCTCAAAAAGTTAAAAATAGAACTACCTGACAATCCAGCAATTGCACTACTAAGTACTTATCCAAAGGATACAAAAATACAGACTCAAAAGGGTACATGAATACAAAAGGATACAAAAATACAGATTCAAAAGGGCACATGAACCCAGATGTTTATAGCAGCATTATCAACAATAGCCAAACTATGGAAAGAGCCCAAATTTTCATCAACTGATGAATGGGTAAACAAGAGGTGGTATATGTATACATACACAATGGAATATTACTCAGTCATCAAGTTGAATGAAATCTTGCCATTTGCAATGATGTGGATGGAGCTAGAGTGTATTATGCTAAGTAAAATAAGTCAGTCAGAGAAAGACAAACACCGTATCACTTCACTCATATGTGGAATTTAAGAAACAAAACAGATGAACATACGGGAGGTGGTAAAAACAGAGAGGGAAGCAAACCATAAAAGACTCTTGAGGATAGAGAACAAACAGAGGGGTGATGGAGGGAGGTAGGGTGAGGGATGGGCTAGATGGGCTAAGGGTATTAAAGAGGGCACTTGTTATGATGAGCACAGGGTGTTATATGTAAGTGATGAATCACTGAATTCTACTCCTGAAACCAATATTGCACTGTATGTTAATAACTAGAATTTAAATAAAATGTTTTAAAAAATTATGTGTACTAATGTTTCATGTAGATTTAAAAAAACTGAATTTTTTATATCATACTGTTTTATAAATCTACAAAATGGAGGAAATACAAACCAGTTGTTCTTTCAGTACCCAATGAAAAGGAGGCTCACACATATTTTATTTCCACAGGTTTCTCAAAATTTAATGCAGGTATAAGATAGTATGCATTTCTGAATATATAAGGTTCTAATTCTTTGTATTGTTGCATTTCTATTACAAGCATAGTTTTGAGGTATATGACTATTTATGGCTTAAGAAATACTCTTTCATGGTGAAATAATATACAATATATGTTACAATATTTTGTCAATAAGTAGACATAATATAATTATTAATTACTTATCTAGAGACTAGTTGAGATGGGAAATATTCATTTAAAAGCATTGTACAGAATTGCATAGATTAAAACACTAATTTAGTTAGAACCTTCTGCACTGCCTAATGTATATTCTCTCTTTCGACTTCCAAAAATTGCATGTTTGGAGCTTCCCAGGCATTGCTTGCCACTACTCTAACTCTTGCATGTGGCTGTAGCTGTAGAGTCAGCCATTCTAGATGCTGGAAAAACCACACTGGGAAAACACTAGTAATTTCTTCCACACCATTAGGTTACATCCGGATTATGTCATAACTCTATTATTATCTCAAGTTCTTCACCAGATCTTATGCCCATACCCTCTAAGCAGCAACCCCTGGTGGAACTGAGTCTAGTTTTGAACCCTCTTGAATACACTTCTACCTTAATGAATGACCGATCTTCTACTTGTCTGGTAGAACTGAAGTCCTATCTAGGATCCCAGTCTACCCCTCTGAGGTCTTCTTTCCTGAAGGCTAAACATTGACCAAATATTTTTTGCAACTTCTTGGCAGTCTGCCCACAGAAGATGGTTTGGAACCAAAGAGAATGAACCTTCTTCCTGCCTTGGAATATAATTTGTTGCAGAAGAATCTGCTTCAGTGCAGAACCTATCACTGAAGTCCAGTGGGATAATATTGGTTGAGTTGTATCATATACAAATTTGTCCTGCAGTTTCTTATGGTTTCCACAATTCCCAACCAACTCATTCCCGGTTTTTTCTCCTTTTCTTATTTATTTAAAACAGAGGCTGGAATAAGCCCAGTGGAGCTTTAACAAATACATTCCTGAAGTGTCTCAACTTTTTTTTTTTTTTTACTTATTTCTACTCTTACCTGCACGACAAGATTCATAGTCATTTATCAATCATACTTAACTGTAGATGATTCCTTGTTCTTTGTCCATGTTAAAGACACTGGAAATAAAATATTTGTTAAATTATTTAATATGTGCATGAGTAGTAACTAGAGACAGGCAGCATCTGCTGTTGATTGAAAGCAGATTATTGGTTAATTGTAGTGATAATTTAGTACATTATATTAAATGCAGGCTCTTTAAACTGAATAAGAAACATCAAGATAGACTTTTAAAAATGACTTCCTGTGTCCTGTAGAATTTTTCTTTATCTCTTAATTTCTGTCTTGTCTTTCAGGACACAAATTGAGCAAATCAAATCAACATAATAATCACCTAATCAAGTGCCTAATTCAACTAGAAGCATATGCACACTTCTGTAACTGTCACTTAAGTGTGAATGTATATCTTAGCAGCACCTCCTTCCACCCTTTTTAATTGATTCATAAATTTGCTGTCTTTAATTATGTTGGAGATTGTAGTTTATGACCTCTTTACTATAATGGGGGCTGTCTGAGCATCAATTTACATCTTAAGTTATGTCTTCAGATATAAATGTGTGTCTATTGGAAGAGAAACCTTTCTCTCTATCCATCTTTACAATATGGATAGGCTTAGAATTTTCCAAATCTTTAAGGTCTGTTTCCTTTTGATTAACAATTCTGTCTTTAAATCATTCCTCTCTTCTCACATTTTACCATAAGCAGTCAAGAGATACCAGGCCACTACAACACTCTGCTTAGAAATTTCCTCAGACTAGTATCCAATTTTGTCACTGTCAAGTTCTACCTTCCACAAAACACTAGCATATGAGCAAAATTCTGCCACATTCTTTGCCACTTTCTAACAAGGATTTCTTTCCCCCCCTGGTTTATAGTAATGTTTCTCATTTCCACCTGAGACCTCATCAGAATGGCCTTTACCATACATATTTATACCAACATTCTATTCAGGATTACTTAGCTACTTCCTAAAAAGTTTGAGACCGTCTCAACAGCACTCCTCTTCTTTCTGGGATCTCCCCAGAATTGCCCTAAATGATCCATTCACAGCAATGCAGGCTTTTTCTGGCATGTGTCTAAAAACTCTTCCAGTCTCTACCCATTACCCAGGTTATGATACATGAATTTGAAGGGAAACAAACATATTTAGTCCATAGCAAGACTGAAAATTATTTAGGTCAGAAACTTTGAACCACATGAAGAAATGAAGAATGATGGAAAAACAATTAACCAAGATAAATTAAAATCTTTTCTTTTTCTTATTCTTAATTCATCCAAAAATACCTATTTGCATAAAATAATAATAACAATTCAATAAATAAATACAATAGTAATTTCTTGGGTAATGATAGCACATGGAAAAGTGAAATGAATCGTATTTATGCCATAGTAGATGAAAGGAAAGAATTGGGAATATTCTGTTATTAGATATCTTCACTGCACATGAAATGGTATGGTATCATTTAAAGGTAATTTCAGTTTTTTAAAGTCAAATTGAAAATTCAAAGATAATCTCTAAAAAATATAAGAAGGATTTTCTTATGCTGAGAGGACATAAAATGGAATATTATAAAGTTCTCAGTTAACACCAGAGAAAACAGAAATGGGAGGGGTACAGAAACAAAATTATGAAGACAATAAACAAAATCAGTGGTATCCAGGGGTTGGAAGGATAAGGGATGCACAGATGGAATACAGAGGATTTTAAGGGCAGTGAAAATACCCTGTATAATACCATAAGGATAGATGGATATAGGCCATTATACATTTGTCCAAACTCAGAATATATGACACCAAAAATTAATTGTAATGTAAACTATGGATTTCTGGAGATTACAATGTGCCAATGTTGGTTCACCAAATGTAACAAATGTATCACTCTAGTGAGGGATGTTGATAGAGAGAAAATGAATGTGTGGCAG
Source organism: Phoca vitulina (assembly GCF_004348235.1). NCBI lineage: Eukaryota > Metazoa > Chordata > Mammalia > Carnivora > Phocidae > Phoca > Phoca vitulina. Next base: position 2,704,978 of record NW_022589711.1, read on the forward strand.
CAGAGGGTATATGGGAAATCCCTGTACTCAATTTTGCTGTGAACCCTAAACTGTTCAACATAATAAAGTCCTAATAATAAAAAAAGAACAAATAGAAAGTAGTTACATCAAGGTAGATATTAATACAAATATATCAATCATTTAAAATATGAATTGTCTAAATATACCAATTAAAAGACAGAAATTTTCAGAGGATAAACAAATAAAAGCCTATTATATGTGGCCTACAAAAGTTCCACAATAAAGAAAAAGACTTAGGTGCTTAAAAATAAAAAGAATGGAGAAATATGTCCTGTGCTAACATTAACTTTAACAAGCTGTTATCTCTCTACATATATCTACTAATTTTATGGAGTTACAAGTTAACAATTCTGATATCACTAAACATGCATACTAGAATTGTGCAATTAAGTAAATAAATGGTAGATGGAAGGAGGTGGGTTTTTCACTATTGGGGTGCTACTTTGCAGATAACCAAAGAAAGGAGGCTAGAATGACCAATATAGTAATGGGTTAGTGTTGGAGACATCAGTATGAACTCATGTTAACCTTAATATAGATGTACATGATAACATATAGACATTTATAGATATTTTAGTATATACACATATATTTCCTTTGGCAACTGAGAAGGTCTATAAGAAATGATATCCAGTAACAACAAGTACGCCCACAGCTCAATCTTGGTTTCTAGTACCATTCTCCAGTAAAAGAAAGAAGGTTTATTGGGAAATGGCTGATTCTAGTACAGAAAATATACAATCTAAGCCTGAAGTATCTTTTAGGACCGGGAAGTGCTGAAAAACAAAACAAAAGAAAACAACAAAAAAAATGAAGTAAGTATGTCCAAAGAGCACAAGAACCAACTGAAGAGCTCCCACCGACCAAAGTTAAAACAATTGCACAACAAAATACATAAAGCAGTATTTTGATTTATAACCCAAACTATAAACTAAAAATTCATAAATCCATACTGATATAAATACATGGTTAAATAAATAAATAAACATGGGAGAATACAAAACTCTCATGAAAATTCCAAATAATTGCTGTAGATACTCAAGGAGGTGGAGCATATCTCCCCACTACTGAACCTAGCATACTTACGTTGGCCAGGTGACCAAGAATAACATCAACAGTGATGTCATATTGATAATATGCACCCTTGTTCTGATGTGAAATGGTTCTCTATGTTTGTCTTTCTTACCAAAATTCATAATCCAAGTTTAATCATGAGTAAAGAGCTGGCAAATCCCATTTGAGGGACGTTCTACAGAATCCCTGACTAGTACTCCTCAACGCTGTCAAGGTCATCAAAACAAGAGAATTCTATGGCGCCTGGGTGGCTCAGTCATTACACGGCTGCCTTCGGCTCAGGTCATGATTCTGGAGTCCTGGGATGGAGCCCCGCGTTGGACTCCCTGCTCAGCGGGGAGACTATTTCTCCCTCTCCCTCTGCCCCTCCTCCCCACTCGTGTTCTTTCTCTAGCTCCCTCACCCCTTTCTCAGATAAATAAAGTCTTTAAAAACAAAAACAAAACAAAACAAAACAAAAAAAAACAAGAGAAGTTTGAGAAACTGTCACAGCTAAGAGGAGCCTAAGGAGATAAAACACTAAATGTAATGTGTGTACTGGAAGGGATCCTGAAACAGACAAAGGACATGTGGTAAAAAGTAGGAAATCCTAATAAAGTATGGACTTCAGTCAATAATAATGTATCAATAATGTTGTCCATTAGTCGTAACAAATGTACCATGTTAATTTAAGATAATAATGGGGGGACTGGGGGGACTGGGTGCAGGGTATATGAGAGCCGTCTGAACTATCTATAATTTTTCTGTAAATCTAAAACTGTTATAAAATTGTTTATTTTTAACAATGCAAAAAAATTTTAAAAGCAGTGTACAATATCAAAAAGGAAAACTTATTTGGTATTGGATGGAAGGTGTTCTGAGCATTAACTATCACCTCCTGGTTACCAGAGTTAAGTTTATGGCTGGTAAAGTGAATGTTTTCAATCTTCCACAACCTTTATGTACATATTTCTTTGTTTTGTAAATATTCACAGAGGACACATTTTCTAGAGAAGAGCATTGACTCTTTCTGTTGTAGGATATGTGAGTACCAGTGCTTTCCTCTAATATTTACAAATGACCCCCCAAATTCTTGACTCACAGCAGCAAAGGATCTTAAAAACTGTAGAACATAAAAGAGAGAGGACAGAAGCATTATACTATCAGCTGTTCGTAACTATTTCTTAGTACTATTAAAAGATTCAAAATTTGAAAAAAAAAAAAAGAGAATCTCTCAGTAACTTTATTTTAGCGTCTCTAAAACATGTTTTCCTATCTGTGTTTAGTAAATATTTGTGTATAATCAATTTCGTGCCAGGGTCTCTTTCCTGGGGAACATGACAGATGAGGATTTGTTCTCATTCACTTTAGGTTCAGGGAGAGACAGATGATTATGGTAAATAAGATATGGTTCCCTGGGCGCCTGGGTGGCTCAGTTGGTTGGGCGACTGCCTTCAGCTCAGGTCATGATCCTGGAGTCCCTGGATCGAGTCCCGCATCGGGCTCCCTGCTCGGCAGGGAGTCTGCTTCTCCCTCTGACCCTCCCCCCTCTCATGTACTCACTCTCTCTCATTCTCTCTCTCT